>NC_026158.1:2808978-2915527 GCF_000512975.1 Sesamum indicum
AGTAGGCCGATAAAAGGGTAGCAATGGTGGCATGTTAGAATAAATGATCAAAAAGCCAAGTGAATTGGCGATTTTGAGAACTATTTGACAATCTTTATTGATGCAATATTATCCTAATGATTACAGTAATTATTAAACAATGATTTTTGTATTTGTTGTGCTTACTACTAACATTGAACAACCTTTCAATGTTACAACAAATGCCCACAGATTGAATGGTTAAACCCGTGGAGTTTGGTTGCTCATAGGTTGGAGGCTACGAAATCAACTTTGGGACCAATCTGAAATCTTCCAAGTCGAGCACCTCAAAATTGGGAAGCGAGTGCCCTATAGAAACTTGTATTAAGTATTGCATTCACTAGGTGAATGCCAAGTTTTATAGCTGACAAATGATGGTCGTCTAGACAATTTTAGTGGGTTAGTCGGCAAGGTAATTGACTGACTGAATTGACTCACGGAATTATCATATGAAATTCTTGGAGGCTTGGTCGCTATAATTAAAATTTCCAATTCAGATAGTACAGAATTAGTCCTCAAACTTGAGCAATCATGTGAGGCAGGTGAATACAAAGGCTATATTTTGGATCTGGAAAGAGATGACCGTTAATTTGACATGGTCATTATAAGTCTTATCTAATGAATCAGAGTATGTATCAAGGATGGTGGATTCCAAGAAAGGATCTGTCCCTTGTCAAGTATATAACGATGACGTTTCCTATGCGCTTTGAGATAGTTTAGACTCAGAAAGTCTATGGTCATAGCAACTAATTGAGTGGGAAGGAATTTCCTACATCGATAAATCGAGTAAACTCATCTCGAGTATGAAGCATAGTTGTCTAGTCAAGAATGGGAATCGATGCTCAATTTCATGCCCTAAACTAATGCCAGAAGACAGTCGACAGTAGTAGCGTACCTGTATGGAACTCAGAGCTTAAATGTTAACACCATTATTCACCTAATCTCCAGTGTCATGAATCGCTGCTAGACGACCACCTATGATAATGAGCTATTTTCAATTATCGTTTAATTAAAAATAATTAATTTAATTTAATTTAATTAATTGTGTTGTGCGCAAGTCCAAGTCTAGTTGAGGGTAAACCTAAAAAGTCACACATAAATCACTGGGGATTTGATGAAATAATTTCGAAAGCATAAATGATTGTATCTTTTATGAGAAATAATCCGTTTGGATGGATAGTTCAAAATTTAATTAATTAGATTAATTGATTTTTGAGACTTCACCTTTTAAACTAATTAGATTAATTTAAATGAGGTTTGGATAATTTATTAGTAGGTTTGCCTAATTAATGAATTGGATTCATTAATTAGTATAGATTTGCTGGGAATAATTAATCGGACTAATTGTATTTTGTTTGGGGTTAATTAATTAAATGAATTGAATTCATTAATTAATAGTGCATTTGGACTTGTGAATATTAAATTGGATTAGAATATTCACTTGAGTGTTCTTTTGATATTTTGTTCAATTAAATTAAATAATAAATCCAACAAATTAAGCAATTAGGACAAATTAAATGAGACCAGTCTAAATGCACATGCCCTAACCCATGTTTGACCTTTACCAGATCAAAAGAATGAATTTTTCTTATAAAAGAAAGGACTAAAATCATCCACATATAATGTACGTGGTAGTCGAGAGATTTTTGGTAAGTTGTTTGGGATATGGAAGTTACCGAAGGGGTTTAGAAGATAAGCTCTTCCTTCTATATCTCCAACACATCATATAATCTCCTAAACAACTAGTGTTGGTCAATTTTTCTCTTCTCTCTACAAAGGATTTTCGACCATCTCACCTCCACAAGCTTCACCGATTTTTACACTATCCAATCTTGTGTTCTTCTTGGTATAGAACCAAGTCAAGAATAAAGAAAGATCAAAACACACTAATCAATACTTTAGTTTTGATTTTCTCTTCCCCGATTCAATCTTGAAGCACGAGATTTGAATCTTGATCCTTCTCAGTGTGGTGTGGATGTCGTTAGAGGATTCTTATGCTGGATTCTTAACTGGATGGATCTTGGAAGAGGAGCAATACGTGTAGACGATAGAGGAGAAACACGAAAGGTATTTCTCATTTTTGCATCTCTTTTTCTTCATTCGTAGCCAAAATGTGGATCTTGTTGTTTATTTTTTAATTATATTTCTACATCTATACACCAATAGCCCAGAACCTTCAAGGGAACAACTGTTGAGCGCCATTTACTGCTTTGATTTTTTATTTTACCGTGCTTCGGCCATGTTTCCAGGTCAATTCACTCCCTTCTCTTCATGGCACAATGGTGAACGAAATACTGATAATACCCCGTGAGGCCAAGGAACCCCTAAAGCGCCGATACGGATCTGGGCATGGCCCATTCCACCATAGCTTGAAGTTTAGATGGGTTAGCCGCCACACCAACGTCCGAGATGATATAGCCCAAGTTTTCAACATATTAGATATCGTAACTACATTTAGAAAGCTTCATAAAGAATCATTGTTAGTGAGAACCTACAACACTATATGTAGGTGAGTTAAATATGAATCTCAATCCCAAATATAGACAAGTATGTAGTGCAAAAAACCCAACACAAAATGTAATAATAAGGGTATTTCGTCATAACTGAGTGAAATGTTGCAGGTGCAATGGAGAGGTTGAAGGACATGATGAGGAATTCAAAATGGCCATGAACCATACGAAATGTCGTCTAATGGACATCCTCTGGGGCTACCCTAATTTGATAGTAACACCAGGTAAATACAACTTGAAAAACACTGTGGCACCATGTAGCCTGCAAGGAGCTCATTGGCCAATCGGAATCGAAAAAAGGTCATTGACCGTAATAGCATTCAATGCGCAATAATCAATGCAAAAATGCCAAGACCTATCTTTCTTATTCAACAATAAGATCAGCACGGAAACTAGACTCGTGCTAGGCCAGATAGTGCCATCGTGCAACATTTCTAAAATCAGCACTGTCGTGACCTCCTTTTGTGCATGTGGGTATCTGTAGGGTTTAATATTAATGGGAGAGTGGTGTGCTAGTAGAGTGATGTCAATCCCCAAAAACTCGGCAACATGGGATTGAAAAATGTTATGGAAGCTCCTCGAGTCTATCAAAATAATTACAGTGTACTGAGACCAGTTAAACACAAGGTATGCGTTGAACTTGAACCTAACCAAGTAGCTAGCAACAAGTGGAATTGAACAGTGTTGGAATAGGTAACCAGAAAATCAATTCGATTGGCAATTTTGAGAACTAATTAGCAATATTTATTAAAGAAATATTGTCTTGATAAATATTGTAAATATTCATTCTTGGTATAACGTGTTTGTTGTGTTTATCGATTATGTTAAACAACATTTTAGCGTCACGATAAATGTCCGTAGACTAATTGGATAATCCATGTAGTGGGTTAGCACATTGGATAGTAGCTGCGAGACTAGCCTCTAAGAGTTGGTCTGAAGCGTTGCAAATATAGGACCTCGAGATTGAGCATCAAAAGTCCTATAAAGACTTGCACTAAGCATCACATTCATTAAATGAGTGTCATATTTCATTGGCAACAATCGTTGGACATCTACGCAATCTTAGTGGGTTGGTTGACTAATTACTGAACCAATTGAACTGACTAGTGAGAATCGTCAAATAGAAGCTTTGGAGGTTTGGTTGGTATGACTCGAATTCTATGACTCCAATAGTACGGGACCTTAAACTTAAAGAATCATGACAGTCACATGCACCTAATGATTTTATCTTGGATCTAGCAAGAGGTAATCAGTGCAGTCAAAATGTGCAGTGAGTAGATTTCAAGAAGAGGATCCATCCCATGACGTCGATATCTATTATGTGCTTTAAGAGGCATTCAGGCTCTTAGAATACGTGACCACAGTGATTGGTCGAACAGGAAATGATTCTCTATATCGAACAATAGAGTAAACACAATCTCAAGTTTTGGGTATAGACTCCTAGTCCAGGATAGGAACTGATACTCAATTTCATAGCATAGACTAAGGCTGAAAGAGGGTAGAAGGAAGGACCGCACCTGTATGAAACTCAAGAGCCTAAATGTTCACCTAATGTCTAGTACCATAGATCATTACTAGACAGCCACTAATGGTGAAAAACATTTCTCATCTATGGTTGGTAGGGAATAATTAATTAAATTTGATTTAATTAATTAATTATGTTGGACATAAGCCCAACTCCAACTGAGGATGAAAATAAAGATTCACACATAAATCACTAAGAAAATATAAGAATTAATTTAAAATTAATTTCAAAATATGAGGATTAATTTAATGAGATTAAATTAATTCTAAAAAGTATAAATAATTGAATCATTTATTTCCATTTCTCATCATGCACGTAGGCTGGTAAGTAAATTTTATGATACTTTATTCTGTTTGGTACTTTTCTTGGTGTTGATTGGATTATGAGATTAATTATGTGCATTTACTATATGGTTGGTGGGTGTGCTTTAATTACAGGCCCTCAAAAATGGAGGAAAATCGATATCTTTTCAAGAGGGTTTTTTATCCAACTCATAGGAGGAATAAAGGGAAGAGTATCTTTTGTGGATCAAAAGTCAAAAAAGATATCATTAAGTTATTTCTTCTTTAAGAAAAAAACAAAGGAGGATCTTTTGCAGATAGTGTAATAATTTTAGCTAAAAAATTATGATAAATAATTATTATTAACTACGGTTTAAATAAAATCAATGTCAAAAAATAGATTTTTCACATGTTAAAAATATCTGCAATGACTTTTAGCCATAATAAAAATTTTAGTCACCCTCACAAAAATCACGACCATCAGTTACGGTACTTGCATTTATTGGTTGAATTTTGGGATAAGGAAATCTTTGTATTTCCTCCGTCATATTTCTTGGTTTTCATTGTGGCTTATAAGTCGAACGTGTTCTGCTGTAGTTTATTATCTACTAGCAGAAGCCGCATGCGATCCTCGCGCACATATTTTATTTTCTTATTGTAAGTAATGCAATTTTCACATTCCATTCATGTATTGTTGTAGCTCTTCATGTATCTTATATGTCTAATGTCCGTAAATACTTCTTTAAAAAATTAAAAATTAAAAAACACCAAATGCTAAGATACATGTGAAATTTATGAATAGGAATCAAAATGCTTTATATTTTTTTTTGGATAATCTATGGTTAATTCAAAATTTTTCTTTTTAATCATCATATATTGATTCATTTTTTGTCCCCGATAAGCAATGAGATAAAATAAGTAATGATAAAATCAATTTCAATTATTGTATCGCATTATGAGGAACTATAAGCACAAAAATAACTACATATTTTATGAATATATATCTCAAAATACAAATTTAAATAAATCGATGGGTTCGATGGGTTTTTTCTTCTCAAGAAAATGGTTTTAAGTCTCAATATTTTCGAACCAAATACATTATAAATCACCTAATCACAAAATATACCAAAAAAAAAAAGAGAGAGAGAGAAAGAGAAACCTAAAACCTTCTCTAGTTTAAAAAATAAAGGAGAATTCAATCTTGAATTTGTAATATTTAAAATTTGTATATTGTTGAACCAAATACAAATACAAAATTTGGGACGAGAACTATAAAATTATGCAAAATTTCCATTTTTGTCCTCCACAATTTATTAATTCGTACTGTAGAAAGAAATAAGCGAACACGTTAACTAAAAGAAAAGTGCAAATTTCGTAAAATTTACAAAATAATTTCCACCTTAGACACAAAAGAATTTCTTTCGTATAATAAGTATAGATGAACGAGCAGTTGTTTTGTTGGTACTGAAATGGGCTCAAGGTTGTGATTGTTTGCTTATGATGAGGGTACACATGTAATTTCAGGTTTCTGTCAAACTAATTTCAGGGAATAAGGTAGAACAAAATGGAATCAAGGTTGAGATTTTGGTTGACATTTACGGCTTTCTAGGCATAATAGAGAATTAGTATTCTTTTTTGTAAATTAGCTTGTTCTCTCATATCAATAAAAAAGGGTTGAGAACTTCGAAAAGCTCCCCATCCCCGAGTGGTTTAATTAAAAAAAAAGTTAAAATTTTGGTTTTTAACTTGAATAGATTTCAAGAATAACACTGAGGGAGAAAGAGAACCCGTGTGAGACAGAAAAGATGCAACTGATATTTTAGAGAGAGAGGAATCAGAGTTGTTGTTGTCTTGTAAGAATAACGAATGATCTAATCATTCACATTTTCTTCGCTATCTCCGAGATAATTTAATTTGTGCACAACTAGAGCACTCTTCTAACATGAGGACTGAGTGGGGATCTCCTAGAGTCCTCAGTCAGCCACTTTCCTACTTGACTTATTCCAACTCAAAAATCGGCGAGGCCTATGGTTTAATGGATCGAATTAGTTAAATTAAATTAAAGGCAAAATTTCACTTTTGGTCCCACTAAATAGAGTCATTCTCACTTTTGGTCCCGCGCTTTAGGTGCTCAACACTTATAGTCCCAAAACCCTAATTTTTGAACACTTTTAGTCCCACACCGTTAAAAACTGACGGAAACGGCACGTGACACGCACGTGCCGTTAGTCAGCTGGTATGGTCCATGTTGGTCAACGGCAAAATATCACTTTTGGTCCCACTAGATAGCGTTATTCTCACTTTTGGTCCCACGTTTTACGTGTTCAACACTTGTAGTCCAAAATCCTAGGGCCCATTTGGTTGTGTTTTCATTTTCATTTTCAATTTCCAACATTTGGAAATAGGTAGAAATGCTTTATTGGTTTTTGTGCGAAAACTGATAATATATTTGGATTAGTTGTTTCCAAATATAGGTATATAGGTGTGAGAATGTTGAATATATGTATATGTATTTTTGATGTGACAGAAATTGGTTATAAGGGTTGACCAAATTGATTCAACATTTGTGTCTTTTTCTATTCATATTTATGTATAGATATATACATATATATTGTGAATGCCAAATAAAAATGTGAAGAATATACTTTATTCAATACTTTATTTAAATAAGTTAGGTCTAAATTAAATAAATAATTTAATATGACCAAGACATCAACAATATAATTCTGTTTATATTTTCAATTTCAATTAAAATATTTTTTTTGATTTTATATATATCAATAAAATAGTATTTTATATTAAGGTGCAATATAAATTTTTTAACACCTTTAGACCCACTCCGTTAAAAACTGACAGAAACGGCATGTGACAAGTCACGTGCCATTAGTCATAGGGGTGGCAGATGAGTCGAGCCGACTCGACTTTGAGCTCGAGCTCATGTTTACTTGTTCACCGCTCGCGAGCTGGTGAATTTTTTTTTTTTATATATTGTTTTTAATTTTTTTATATATTTAATTTTATATCTGATATTTGATCAGTTTTATAATCTAAATTGATCGTATATTATAATTATTAATCAATATCATCTATTTTATTTTGTATAATAATAAATTATGATACTTTTATTTATATATTTAATCTTTATACAAAAATAAATCTAATCAACAACTTAGCAAATTATAATATTTTTTATAATTAAAATTACTATTTAATATGATATATAGAACTTTATGTTATATTTTAATATATATTTGTATTACGTTAATATTTTTTAAATTGACAAGTAATTCACTTATGATTCTTTATTATTTATAAATTTATGTCAAAATTTAGTAATTCTTATGAATTAATCTAAAAATCATAATAATAATAATAATAATAATAATAACAAAAATAATAATAATGATGATGATGATGGTTGAACAATTCTAATTATTATTTTTATTAGATATATAATGAGATTAAAAGTTTAATCAATAATTAAGATATCTTCAAATTTGGGCACCTGATTCATATGAAATTTAAATATATACAAGATTGTGTCTATTAGATCATATCAGACAGTATGATTTAAAATCACATGGCCTGATTCAATGATACTCGTCTTGAATGATTACTCTTATATTTCGATATCAGATGGTTTGGGTGTGTTTTTAGCATCTTGTTTAATTTTTTTTCTTGGGTTTGAGTGTGTTTTCAGGGGACAATGATTTGTTTATTTCTTGTTGTTGTTGTTTGGTTTTATAAAAGAGTTGTAATGTTGTATGGAAGACCATTATCGATTAGCAAAATTTCTGAAAAATTTTGTATGTAATGTTGTAAAATTCCTCTCCTTCCCACCTCTATTCTTCTGCAATTTCTGGAACAAAATCGAGCTCGAGAAAGTGAGCTCGAGTTCGAGCTCGAAAATAATGTATCGAGCTCGAGCTCGAGCTCAACCTCGGTGAGCTCGTTGAGCTCGAGCTCAAACAAAGAACCCTCTCACACTCAGTTTCTTTTTCCTTCCCAACCTCATTCATGGCGGCTCTTAGGCCTCTCTGTCTCTCTGCATTTTACCATACCAGTGATATTTGACTGAGAAGTTGCAGGATTTGGTCTAGAGGATGACTCAATGAACACAGCTCAAACAAAGAATCCTCTCACACTCAGTTTCTTTTTCCTTCCTAGCCTTATTCATGGCAGCTCTTAGGCCTCTCTGTCTCTCTGCATTGCATTCTTCTCACTCTCACTCACTCTGCTTCAGATGTTGAGTTGCTTTTGATGAAGATTAAGCTTTCACTGCAAGGAACCGCCGAGAACTTGCCGTTGTTGTGCTGGAATGTCTCAGTCCCACTCTCCATTAGGGTTTTGGGACTACAAGTGTTGAATACGTAAAACGTGGGACCAAAAGTGAGAATAACGCTATCTAGTGGGACCAAAAGTGATATTTTGTCGTTGACCAACATGGACCATACCAGCTGACTAACGGCACGTGCGTGTCACGTGCCGTTTTCGTCAGTTTTTAACGGTGTGGGACTAAAAGTGTTCAAAAATTAGGGTTTTGGGACTATAAGTGTTGAGCACCTAAAGCGCGGGACCAAAAGTGAGAATGGCCCTATTTAGTGGGACCAAAAGTGAAATTTTGCCTAAATTAAAATAAGCCCAAACAAGGTTCAATGGATATTTAAATAATCCAATTAATTAAAATCCATCGCAAAACTAAATGTCTATTTAATCCAATTAAAAGACATAAGCCCAATCACTCTAATTAATAAATTTAATTTATTATTAACCAAGGGCAATTAAGTTAATCTAATTCATTTAAAAAGTTAAGCCAAAATTTAATTAATTGAATTAATTAAATTTTGGGTCATCCATCATATAGGTTATTCCAATAAATGATTCAATCATTTATATATTCCATGAGTTAATATCATAGAATTAAATTAATTCATTTCTTATAGAGTTAATTCCTAATTAATCCAATAACTACTATACTAATTTGAGTGTGACTCTTTAGGTACACTCTAAGCTAGACTTTCTCTTGTATCTAACATAATTGATTAATCGAATTCAATTTTATTAATTATTTCTAATTAACCATTAATCAGAAACGCAAATTACCATGGGTGATTGTCTAGCAACAGTCCATGACACTAAAGTTTAGGTAATGCTGGTGTGAACATTTAGGCTCCCGAATTCCATACAAGTATAGTTTTACCATTAGCTGTCTCTCGATCTAAGTCTAGAGCATGAAAGTGAGCATCGCCTCCCATCCTAGACTAGACAGGTTTGCTTAAAACTCGAGATTCATTTTTCTATATTGATCGCATAGGAAACCATTCCCTATTCGGACAATCGTTGTGGTTACAGATTCAAAGAGCTTAACCATCTCTGATTGCATATGAGACTTCTACAGTCATACTAATCAAGCCTCAAATGCTTCCATATGACAACTCCACTTGAGTCAATTCAGTCGACTTGCCAATCCAACCACCCAGCCACTAAAGTTACACAGACTTCCAACAACTATTGTTGATGAAACACGACACTCATTCAATGAATGCACTACATAATAAAAATCTCAATAGCATATTTGATATCCAGTTTCGAGATCCTCGACTTGAACATTTCAGACCCAACCCTCACAAGTTAGTTTCATAACTGTCATCCAATCTGCAGCCTAATTGGCATGGGCTGTTCATTTTGGTCTGTTGACTTTATTGTTATTAAAACAGTTCAATATAACTAAATAAGTACAACAAATACAACTATCATAAATGAATACTTACTTTTATTCATATGTATAATATTACATTACATTGAAATTATCAAAATAGAATACGTGAAGGTCAATCTAATTGACTTTTGGTCACCTATTCTAATACTAACTAATTCCCACTAATATTTGTTCTAGATAATTTTTCAATATATTAAATTTGTTCAATTTTTCATGAACTTTTTAATAATTTTTTATTATATCTTAAGGTATTTTTGAACATTTTAATCTATTTTACTATAAAAACTATTTTTCATTTATAGGGGTAAGTTGATAATAAAAATATTAAAACTTTAAATAAACTTGAATTAAGAATTGAGAATGCTCATACTATTAGATGAAAAGCACAATGTCAATATTATTATTATAATAATGTTGTTAAATCTCATGAAAATATTTTTACAAATTTCCTTACAAGAGATAGAAGCAGATGAAGCAAATTCCATCATCACAAGATTAAGGCACCTCTGAGAAAAACTTGAAGAGCTTGAGAAGAATTTTGGACAACTAACAGTAAAAGCCCAAGTAGTTGGCCAAGTTCAACAAGTTGATTTTGACAACGTCCAAATCACCATCAAGAGTATTATACTTCCTTCTAACATGTTATGGGACACTCATTGAACCAATTTAAAAGGCATCACCTTCGGTGATAACTCGAGAATTACGAGCTCAGGGCTCTAAACTTGCATTGAGAGTACAACACTCTATACCTAGAGTGGCAAATTCGAGTACTGCTTACACAAGGGTATCGCCAAACTATAGTGAAAAGGCAATAATTAAAATACAAGAAGCGCAAACTTCTCGTATTACAACTCAACCCAACACTTTTTGGTCAAAGTGGAAGATATTAACCTTAGGTCAATAACAGACTCCTCTAAGGTTAATACTAACAAATCTATTTCTTTTGTTTTTGCTTGACAGGTATATCAAAACATATGGAAAGCTCATTTCTTAAAGGAATTAACCCAAGCAAGGTTCTTGTAGTCACATCTAGAAAATACAATAGGAACTGTATGCTTGAGGATCCAACCCAAAAGAAGTTCGAGAATGGTATGACTTTGAACTCTTGCTTCAATTCATACTAGAGTGCCTAAATTTTCGAAATCTCTAAACTTTTAAAATGGATTAGATTGGAAAAGTTCATAGCTTCATTAAATAGAGGTTAACCTGGTTCTACCCTTTGAGTACCAAATCATCCATCTATCTTATTAAAAGACAAGAAGCTCCTCTCTTCCCTGAGCAGGCTATCCACTTCCCTTAGTCATAGTTAGTTAGGATAGGAGTCGAAACTATACCACCTCGTCAACTACGGTTGTGTACGATTCTTGAAAAAACAATCTGCGACTTAAATAAAGAGATATTTTGGAACTCAAGTTCATCTTGGCGACTGTAGATCACAACAAAGGGTTCTCACACCAATATTTCATTTTATCAAATTACAGATATCTAATATGACAGCATTGGACCGAATTAAAGCAGCAACAGATGAAGCCTCTTCAATTTTAACCATCAACAAGGATGAAAGATCTACCCAAGGGGTTTGAATTTTTTAGGTCTATCTCACAAAAATAGACAAAGTCAAGTTTCTATCTAATATATTTTCAAATGAATTAAATGGATCATTACTATTAAATTTCATGACAAGGAAGAGTAGTGAGTTTACGAAGAGTCTATTCGAGAAAAAGAGAATGCCCATTCGGGAGGATAAACTACCAGCAACAGAGACCACAAGAAAAAGGCATACAACATGATGAAGCAATGGCATAACCATATATGTTGTTGTTGTGAGTCAAAGGAAAACTCTTTATTTGGAATGAAGATCCGAGTGACCTAAAAGAAACCCAAATCCAACTCAAAGAAGGGTAAGAGATATCAAAAATAATTTACAAGATGGGGTAAAAACCTCATAATGCAAAAAATCAAGAAAAGGACTATCAACAAAAACAAACAAAAGAGGCCCACAATCTAAAGAGCAAGTGACAATAGATCAAAAAGCAAGTGGACGACAAGTCATAGTGGTCATAGTTGAAAAGCAAGAAGCCAAAAAGTAGATAAGAATGCAATCACATCATCTAAAATGAGTTTGAAATCCATGATTGAAGTCTGTGGGCTATTATAAATAGAGATATAAGAAGCATATGGGGATCATTGAAAGTTGTCCAACTCTTCAAATTATTAGCATAGACATAAAATTCTCTGAGAATTTTAGTGCCAATTTTAGAGTACGGGGATTTCCCCTAAGAGTCTAATCCTCTCTTATCTTATCCATAAGAGGCTAAACAATTATTTCCTTAAGCAAAGAAAGAAAAAATCTATATAACACTTTGAATATTTTTTTCAATAAATTCAAGTTTTTGGTTCAAACTGTGTATCCAAAATTTTATTAAGTCTCTATTTTAGAGTACTTTGACGCCCTAAAGTAGAAAACAAAATAGGGTTGCGTTATTTGTTGCTGAAAGAGTCAAGTTTCTACAAACCATATATTGCGATAATGTAATTGGAGAAAGTCCGTAAAATCAATGACTTGAAATACCCAATGACAAAGTGGTCAAACAAAATTATAAATTTATAAAAATTTAATTTTATGTTAAAAGTATGTCGGGCGTAACTAAAAATATGAGATTGGATTATGGGGTTATTATCAATAAAAGGGCAAAATGGTTTAATTGGGCTAAAAGACCAAAGTCGGTAGCATTTGAAAGATACAGGACTACATACAAAACCACTTGTACTTGGCTTCTCATGAACATGGTGAATAGGTGACCCACTTTTACTTCCCCCCCCCCCCCCAAACGTAGCTTTGTTATTAATTTTAGAAATTGATCTTTAATAATTTTTAATTGCTATTATTTTAAGAAAATTGCCATTAAATTTTTATATGGTTGAATTTTAATTTATTCATTTTATAAAATATGAAAAATAAATTATATTTTTATAGTTTGGTGTTACAAATTATTGAATTTACTTTTGAACTGTTTTATCTTAATGCATTTTGTCTTTTAATTTAATTAACTAATTAATATATAATATATTAATATGCCCCATATATATATATATATATGCATGTATGTAATATAGTTAGATTCTATTGATTCTTTTTACTTTTTATCAGATCAGTGGTCCAATAATTTATCCAATTTAATTTTCGATTCGATTTTAAAACATTGTTTAAAAATAACTTAATTTAAAAATAAAAATAAAAATAGAAGCTATAAAACAAAAACACTTTTTAACTTAGTTTTTGACAATATACTAATAAAAGCTTATTATCAATATTTGCAAACCACTTGAAGAACAATTTTTCCATGTAATCTCAAAAATTCAATTGCACTGAATGCCAGCACCAGTGCTACACATTTTCATGATTTAACAAATAAATTAATATGCATCACTATATATGTTTTATCAAATAAATAAGCGAATGTGGTGGGAATTGGCAGGATTGAGACAGACAACCACATGATGGTGTGTAGGGTTGTAGTTAGTTATGATACCTAGTGTCCTGAGTTTAACAATCAATCATTTCGAGAAGATGAAACTAACAGTGTATCAGAGACAAAGGTTTTATTAAAATCACATACTAATACTAAGGTTGGGTGGGGGGGGCAAGTGTCTTGGTTTGTGTTCTCTCCTTTTCCCTAAAACGTGCAACATGGGCTTCTTCTTTTCACCTTGGAATCATCAACTTTATCCAAGATTACTACTATTTATTTGTACTGCATAAAGTGTAGTGTGTCTATGTGTGCTTCAATTATATGTGTTTTCTTTTCATGATGTCTATAGAAATTATTTATTTGTGATGTCTATACAATTCATAACTAAGGATTGTTTGCTTTCATATCTTATGAAGTTTTGGTCTTTGCATTTAGTTTTATTACATTAACATTCGCCTTGGAGATAGTTAATTAATGCTTTGACGTATCGACATGGGATGAGTTGTTTGGCTGTCGTACTTGGAAAGTGCAAACTCAAGGAGGACGTCACTTTGGGAAAGGAATTGTGTGATGCTTTCGACAGTGAGGTTGCTTCACGGTCCAAATTCTTGAAGTCGGAAGCTGGTAGAATTTATATTGAGTGTACCATATCCGACTTCGTGACCATAATCTGTCAAGATCATCCATCAAGTCTTTGTTAAGATCGCCCAAATACAGGGCCATGGATTTGTTCTCATATGGTCATTACTATATTCCATCAATGTAGGGGTTTGAACCCCATAAAATAGTTCTCCTGGTAAGTCCTCATGTGAGAGGATCTGCCAAGTTCTTCTTAGACCCTCACATAATCCAATGAGATTATCTCATTCTTCAAGAGTTCTTTCGCAGCTCCATTTCTGTTGTGAATATGTCTTATTTTGTCATTATAAGCATAACTCTTAGCAATTCTAAATGGCAGCCTAGAAATCACAATGCTGGAACACTAGTGCAATCAATCCCTACAAAGACACATCACCTAATAAGTTTCTCAACCACTCAGTTTCTTGACTTGTTAATTCAACAGCTATAAAGACTCCATGGTAGAACGAGCTATACAAGTCTGTTTTGCAAATCTTTAGGAAATAGCTTCTCCACTCAAAGTAAAAACATATCCCTAGTTGAACTTAATTCATCATTATCGATTACCCAGTTTGCATCACAAAATCCTTTTAACATAATAGGGAATTTATTAAAGTGAAAGGTCGAATTTATTGTACTTTTTAGTTATCTTAACAGGTGATGAAGTGCATTCTAGTGTTCATTGTTGGGATTATGGGTATAACAGCTTGGTCTGATCACAACATAGTGATGGGTGTCGAATCCACCAAAAATAGTTTCTAGGAACACTTTTGTAGAAGTGTGAGTAGGGTCGAATCCACAAGGATTGACTTTAAATTAATTCCTTCAAAAATAAAAATAATTACGGGGATTTTTGATTGTGAAGAAGAATAAAATAAAAATTAAATTAAACTAAAAAGCTAATAAAATTAGAAGAGGTATAAGAGAAAAGTATTCCAGTTAAAGACATGATCATGCTTAATTCCACGGTTGATCATAGATGCAAAGATAACAATTATTCTCCAGTTAAAGACATGATCATGCTTAATTCCACGGTTGATCATAGATGCAAAGATAACAATTATTCATGATTGATAAATTGGTTATGGCCATTGGTACGACCTAACGATCTCACATTTCCTTACCTTGTGGATAGTCAAGGAACTTTTATTGACTAAATCCCTAATCAGTAAACAACATTGAGAACTTACTCAAGATTTAATTTACCGACAGCATTAAGAACTAGAAAGACCTAATTCTAATCAATAAATTCCTACGAGAATTTATTTAAGTTAAATTGTACATTCCCCACAACAAAATCAAAAACTTCTACATACTCAATTATGTTATGTTACCACTACTTATTGAACTAAACAAACAATTACAGATTTGCAAGTTCAATTGGCCAGACAAATATTCTTGACAATGAATAACGGTACCTATCATTCATAAATCAGATTATTTATAATAAAAGCACAGAGAACAACACAAATACCAATATAAATAAAAGTAGAAATCATAAATTAGATCTCACAACTTGTTGGAATTAAACATTGACCAAGTCTTCAATCGAAATGAGAGAACTAGCTAGACATGCTCATGGAAGAATGCATAAAAAGCAAAGTAAGAAAATATCATAAAAACGTAGAGAAATAGAGAGACGAGAATTCAAGGCCTGAAATTCTCAAGAGTTGAAAAGTTGGTTTTTAAAGTGAATTACATCACATATATATACTAACTAGATACCTAATTCTACTAGGATTAAAGGTGGATTCTTAATTGAATTAAAAGATTAATGAAAATAAAATTATAATCCTAGTTAAACTCCTCATTCATCAAAAAGTAGTCCAAGAAGCTCCAAATTCTTGCCAAATCGAGTTTGAGTCTTGTCCGAATTTTCATTTTGGTTCTTTTCTTCATTTTTCATTTCATTTGTCCTAATGCTACAAAATAAATTAGGAGCATTTTGGTCACAAAATATATCAAAATATCACATGAAATAAGCACAAAATGCGATCCTATCACATAGGCTATGTCAGGTCTAGTGTAATTTATGAGAAACATAACTCTCTCTATGATTTGCATACTCAGTTTGTGACACACCATTATCATTATTCTTTTTAAGATATATGTTAAGATCATAAGATGTTCTAACAGGTACCTCATCTTGACAATCAATTCTTTCTATTGACACAAAGAAATCCATTTTCTATTTTTCTAATCTTAATACCTAGGATCACATCAATTTCACTTAGATCTTTCACGTCAAACTATGGGAATAAGAATCTCTTGGTTTCCTTAATTATTTCTGAGTTGGTACCAAAAACCAGCATGTCATGAACACATATACATATAATAACACAATCTGTCCTAAACAATTTTGAGTAATTACATGTATCTTATGCATTTGTATTGTATCCATTGGTTTTTAAGGTATGATCAAACTTTCATACCATTGTTTGGGTGCTTGTTCAAGTCCATATAGTGAATTTCTAAATTTACATACTTTATTTTCTTGATCAGGAACCACAAACCCCTCGCATTGTTCCATAAGGTTTGATGCCCTTTTGGTCCTATATCTTTAGGGTTTTGGCAAATCTGTCCTTTAGTTTTTGGTATGGCAAATTAGTCATGTATCCTCTTAGATATTCGCGATTTTGGTCTTTTGGCTGAATTAAGCCAAATTAATGCTCATTTTTCCCTTCTATTAAAAATGCTCTTCTAAATCCATACACATGCTCTTAATATGGCCCAACATGATTCCGTAATAAAATTAAGCCCTTATAAATTCGTACATATTTTCAACTGCCTTGCTTCTGGGTATTTCAAGTCTCCAATTTTACGGACTTCCTCCAACCACACTATCGCAGTTGATGGTTCGCAGGCACTTGGCTCCTTCACCAGTAAACAACATAACCTTATTTCCTTTCATACCTTAGGGAGTAGAAGACACTCCAATATAAGAATTTAATAGAACTTTGGACAACAAATTGAACAGAAGCCTAACTTTTATTGAAGAAATATATGAAATATTATATGGATATTATTTCTTCCGTTGGAGGAGACAATTGTTTAGCCTCGCATAGGATAGAGGACTTGACTCGTCGGGGAAACCTCCACAAACTAAAAGCTTAAAACTATAAAGATTTAAAAGACTCAATCTAGTATACTTTGAAGAGTAGGAGAAAATTTCTGATGATCCCCATCTACTTAATTGCCTTCTTATTTGTAGCCGCTTGCGTACTTCAAACACGGACTTCAAACTTCATTTTTTGATGACGTTATTGCATTTGTTATCTTCTTGTGTTTTCTGAATGACATCATTGCATTCATCATCTTCTTGTCATTTCCAACTATTGGTCATGATGGCTTGTCGGCCATGAGATTGCTAGTTGGCTTTCCTGCTTTGCTGACTGTTGGTCTTTTTGTTTTCTGCCAACAGTCTTATTCTTAAATTTTTGCATTCTCCAATTTTTACTTCATTTTGTAAAAATTCTTTTTTTACCCTTATCCTGATTTTGTCACGAACAGGGGCTTCTCTTGTTTCTCACAGCAAGGCATGCATGGTTATGCCATTACCCAACATGTAGCATGTTGCATGTCTTTATCCTTGTTGTTTCGGTCGCTAGTAGTTTATTTTCTCAAATCAACATCCTTTTCTTTTTAAATAAGCTTTCTGCATATTTAGTACTTTTTTTTCTGTCATGAGTTTAACATAAATGATCAATTTACTTTGTTTGAGAAAATTTTGAATGGATTATTGACTTTGTCCATCTCAATAAGACAGACCCATAATCCCCAAGCTCTTCTAGTAGAGATATTGTCTTCACTAATAGCTGATATCATTTAATATTTATATGAATTAACCTATGTCCATAGTCTTGCACTGTCTTTTAAATCTCTCTTAGATCTTAGGAGATCTTTAAGGTATCCAGCTCGAGTTCTTTCTAATCAGTTTTTTTAATCATAATTTGTAGAACTGTATTAGTGAAGGAAATTACCTGTTCCCTTTCTCCTTGCTGGTAATCTACCATGGACTTCGGTTGCGTATATGTTTTTCACTGCATTTCCTGGTAGCACCTTCTGGATCTGGTGAATTTTCCACCATTCTTCTTGTACCTCCTCAGTAAGAGGTTGAGGATCCAACTTTGTGGGTCTTCTTTAGAATTCCTAGGACGAAATTCTTTCTCTATTTTTCCAAGATTTAAAAATACTACTGGTTGTCACTGAACCCTCATTTGGTGTTTGGAGATAATCTTCTCCTTTTTTTAGAATTTCCATAAAGAAATTCCATCTTTGATCTTTCTAAGTATTTCCTGTTGTAACTCGAACTTTCGTTCAGTTCCATTCTCCTAAAGAGTCTCTTCTTTTAGTGGAAAAAATAATCTAATTGCAATATAAATAAATATTTCATTAATAAACCTAGGCTTTGATACCATTATAGACGAGCATGGATAAATATAGGCATAAATATGCAAAATTAGTGAAAAGATAGAGTAAATAAGCATTTTAAAGCTATAGCGGGCTAAAATCATCCAAAAATTTGCCCAAATCTAGCTAGAGGACTAAAATGACGAATTTTTAAAAAGTTACCGAACTATTTTGCCAGTGCTAAAGTTGAAGGACTAAAATGCCATTCGCCATAAGCTACAGACTGTTTTTGCAATTAACACTTGTTCCATATATATTTTTTCTTCCATGTCACCATTTAAAAAGGTTGTTTTACATCCATTTGATAAATTATTAAGCCATGAATGGCTGAGGGTGCAACTATTGTTCTAATGGTTGTAATCTTTGTCACAAGTGAATTTGTGTATATCATACAACCCATTACTCATGCTTTAAATTTGTCTATTGATCCATCTAGTTTTATCTTCTTCTTGAAAATTTATTGGTATTTTGTAGGTTTACTCCCTATAGGCAAATCCACTAAATCCAAATATGATTTTATATGATAAAATCTAGTTCGTTTTTTATTAGCTTCTTTACAGAAACTAGAGTCTATTAAAGTTATAGCTTCTACATGTCTTCGGATCTTCTGCAACGAGAAATATCGAAACAATGTTTCATTTAATTTATCTAGGTCTTCAGTTGAGAATTAATATGCAGTTAAAAGATCTCGTCCAAAACTATGTTCCGTCTTTTGTCACTTATTCTCTCTAAGTTCATTCATAATAGAATTACAGTAAGTTTTCAAAGGGATAGAGCAATTTCAAAGGATAGAGAGAGGTCACAACCCTTAATAGAATACGCAGGGATGCTTTCATGGCCAAGGCCTGTGACAGTAGTCTGAGGAGGGAGGCATGAAGTTGGAGACTCTGTCTGGATGATGGAAGCGCATGCACTAAGTGGATGTACAGGGACAAGGAGATACATGCACGACACTCTCACACTGGAGCTAGACAAGGCATGTGTCAATATCACTTCATTTTACAGGAAACTTCCTCATCCTCTTTCTTTCGGGGTTGAGGCAGAATAAATTTTCAGAAATTATTAAAAACTATAATTTCCTACAGTATATATAAATCAACTTTTCTTATTTTTAATTTTTTTCTTTATTTTCTCTACTTTTTATGTAACTTTAAGAATATTAGAAAAATATCCCAACGTACCCAACATCCGGTGGATGACCAAGCCACGGTGACAAGTTTGATAATAACGACTACCAGGATAAGGAGGTCGATTTAGATTAGGCTTTTTTTTTTCCGTGCTGTTTTTTAATTAACATATATATCATGTTATTAATTATGCTTTTAATAATTAATCACAATCTAATTTATTTAATATTTCAATTTATAAAAATTATAAATTCAAATTCAAATAATTCATTATAATAAGAAACTTTAATTTTAACTATCAAAATTAAAATTCAGAAATAAAATTAATCTAAAAACTAAAATAATTATAAATAAATAAACTATAATAATTCAATTTAATAAAAAATAAAATAAAAGTAATATTTCTCAAAATATAAATTTTGTAACGAATTCTGCAACATATATCATCATAAAAGTTAAATATGTAAAACAAAAATAGTTCCAAATTCCGTCACAAAACTGCTGCAAATTTAATTTACTAATATTCATACATCAAACAATAATTGTGACGGATTTACAAACCCGTTCTAAATTTTTTTCCGACCCTACCATCAAGGCTATACAGTTGTCCGTCACAAAATTAATTAAAATCCGTTCCAAATAATTTTTTTATAGTAATATATATAGAGTTCCATAATCATGGCAAATTGTCTGAATGACCGTCGTGTTCGTTTCCTAATTCGTCGCAGTTACATACGACAGCTTTCTCGAGGCCATTTGTGTGATTACATTGTTTAGTGGACCACTTCATCCTCCCTTGATTCTTGCCTCCTCATTAAATTATATTTCTTTTAATGTAAATCGGGTATCATTATATTCCTCTTTCATTAGATTTGATATAATTACACGTAAATTTTATGTAATTTGAGAATTTACGTCTAGCACTCATAATGTTCGCTTTCGTCTAACAAATTAGTGCCTTCGTTAGTCATAATTCATCGAATTTGCTGATATTAATTAAAAAAAATATGTATTTACCCCCAATTAACTTATTATGGGCTTATTTCAGGTCAGATAAACTTTTTATGACCGAATTACCCTCATACGTTTTCACGCATTAATGCATATGATGGGGTATATCTTCACCGCTATAAGGGTAGTTTAGTTCGAAAAAAATCATTTAGCCTATAATAAATTCGTAACAAGTCAATCGATGATGTATATCAATTTTCATTCAGTTTTATGTTAATATCAATAAATTTAATTAATTTTGAATAAGAAAATGACTAATTTGTTAAATTGAAATAAATTTCAAAAGTGTTAGATGTAATTTTTAAAATTATAAAAAATTTAAATATAAATATATTAAATTTTAGGATGGGAGACTGTAATTATTCCTAATATATAATAGGAAAAAGAAAAAGAAAAAGAATGAAAGTGATAAGAAATGGGAAAAAGGGAATTAAACGTAAACATTAGCTCTTCTCTTGTCGTTATCAATGGGACAGATGTGCTTCCGAGTGGGGCCCCACTTTCAGCTCCTCCAGTGGGGCGCTTGTCGCCATCATGCACATGCATGTATGCCACATGCATGCATGACAATGCACTGCAACCCTCATGTATACATTACACGTATATATACATACATACATACATCCACGTAACCCTAGAAATGTGCATGTACAATACATATATATATATATATGTCTTAATCTAAAATAACAGTATTATTTTAGTCCGTTAAGTATGCCTAATTTCAATTTTAGTCTGATAACTATATTCATTTTTGTTTAGATCCAGTAACTTACGAAATTGCTTACTTTTAGTTCTCTGATAGATTTTCGGACAATTTTACCCCTATGCAACTTTAAAAGACAATTTCAGTTCATATGCACTCATAGTTTTTAGTTCTGCATCGCTGATTATTTAATTTACATCAATATCAATAAATTGATAAATATATCGATTTTATCAATTAACTTCATTACAATAAACTGATATTAAATGGGACAAATACTCAGTAGACTAATCAGTTGTTTTTTATTGCCTTAAATTAAGGATAAAAATATGATTTTTCGTCCCATAACTTATATTTCATGTGATGTTAATTAAATCAACTAAAATTTTAATTCGAATTATACAAATTAAATAAGACTAATTTATTAATTCCAATTCATTAGTTAAACTTTAATTTTGTTTAAATAACTGAAAAATTATTTGGGTTATATATATTAATTTAGTAAGAGTAATTCACTTATTTTAATCAATTAATTCGTTAATTGTTTTAATTCTAGATAAAATGATTCACAAATGGAGTATTCGATATATATTAAATAATTCGCAGATTAAGTAATCGCTATTGATTGAATGACTAATTGTTTTAATTCAACATTAAATGATTCCTAAATTGAGGCATGTGGATTCGTACTTGTACGGACACTTGAACCTATAAATATATTCTCCAGTCTTATTTATTGAGACGTCATCTATTGTCCACACTAGCATTCATTATCTCACTTCTGATCTCAACGAACTCACTTAGGCATCGAAAGGCACCACCGACAAGCCTAACATGCTTCTTCCCTTAAGTCCCAAACTGCCCAATTCGGACACTTGGATCAAAATCGATCTGGACTCGTATCAAATATATATTAAAAAGAAAGAAGCAATTACAGGAATTGAGAAAGTGACTTAGCCCGGATTTGGTTTAACCAAACATAAATCAATCATATAGTAAGTGTAATACACTTAGCGTGTGACTGGTGTACTGTTAAAGGTAAGTGACCAATTATGTAATAAGTAGATTACACTTACTCTGTGATTCATTTGATTTTACTGAATGTAATTCGCGCTCGAATAGGAGACCCCAATTCAATTTGGAGGAAGAAATACGACTTATAAAAGTAGTATTTCAAGTAGTATAATTTTTCGTCACTAAAAATTATTATATATTTTCAGGGACAAATTTTTAAATTTTTAATTGATATTTTGTCACTAATATGATATTTTATTTGTAGTGAGCATTAACTAACAAGAATTTTTATTTTTTTCATAAAAAAATGAGTTTTATAATTTTAATAATGATAATTAATTTTCAAAGGTTGTTATTGGCTGCAAGAACTAGGGACAAGAAAATTGTGCCTAAGTTATCATTAAGAGTAATTAGTGACATAAATTTGAGGGTATACATTAGACCGTTTAAGAATATGAAATTATACATTTTTTTAAAAAAAAATTAATATTATACTTATACCCCTTCAAAAAAAATTTATTTACACCTAACCCCCTTCTGTTACGGGGTTAGATTGAAATTGTTGACACCGAAAAAAATAATTATATAAACTTCTATTTTACTCTTTATTTAACATTCTCATACATATTCTGTACCTATAAAGAGATAAATGAGATATATATAACTGGAATGAGGTTAACGTCATTATATTTTTTTCTCAAAATTATTACATGAAAATATTAAATAAGGGATCAAATTTTGAAAATTTTTATAATTTATTTTTTCTGATATCAGCATTTTGTGTCTAAACACTAACAAAATGAGTCAGCCGTAAATGGTGAATTTTCGACTTGAAGTGTAAGTATAATTTTAATTTTTTTAAAAAAATATATATAATTTCATATATTTTAAGGAGGTATAAATATAATTAATCCTAAATTTTATCCGATTATATTAAATAGTATCGATTTACGATTTTTGATTCATATTTTTGTAGTGTGAGATATATCGAACTATATATATTTAAAATAAACATAAGAACATATCATTAAATTGCTAAAATTCCATATAAATTAATTATTAAAAGCTACTAATTAAATAAACTGATAAATGATGACAAAAATGTGCAGTATTTGTTTAATTGACAATAGAGAAAAAGCCAATTCATTTATCAGCCATATTTTTCCCAACTTTCAGACAAGAGGGCGCGTACTTCACGCTCCTACAGCCGCGCGTATGGATTTGTTCTGTCCTACAGAATCTCTGCACCTGAATCCTCAAAGTCTCGTGTACACTTGTGCTGTAATAAGTGCTCATGTACGTACATTAAAGCACAGACCAGCAAGCAGTTCCTCAATAAAATAAAAGAAAAGATAAACAAAATGCTTGCTGCAAGATCACTACTTATTACAGGGATAATTACATTCTCTTTTACTGAATTTTGGTATAGTTACGTATAAATTTTTTATAATTTTAAAAAATTATTTTTAATATTTGTTTTTATCTGAAAAATAAATTTTTTCGTTAGTCGAAATTTATTGTGTTTGTTGATATTAACAAAAAAATTGAAAAAAGATTATATATTTACCCCCAATTAACTTATTATTAATTTATTTTCGATCAAATAAATTTATTTATGATCAAATTACCCTCATACATCTTCATAATTTAATGCATGTGTGGAGGTTTATTTTTATTATTACAAAGAAGTTTAGTCGAAAAAAAATTATTTGACCTGCAATAAATCAGTAATAAGTCAATTAAAAGTACATATCATTTTTCAACAAATTAAGTGAATTTTGACTAATGGGGATCTATTTGTCAGATAAAAGCAAGCTTTATGAGTATTAGATGTAATTTTTCAAATCACAGAGACCTTACGTGTAATTATACTAAATCTTAAGGGATGGGAGTGTAATTATCCTTTTATTATATTTAGCAGGGAAAAATTATATTTTTTGTTTCATAATTTAATTTGGGTATACTTTTAGTTATATCGATTATGTAAATATCGAAATATTCACTTTTAGTCTCCTGTGGGTTATATTATACTTACTTTAATAGTCCCTCATTTTTTTAAATTTATTTCATTAAAATTCTTTAACATTAGATTTACGGCAATCTAAATTATAAAGAATGGAATATTTCGTTAAAAAGGGGTAAAATTGAAAATGGTCAAATTCTTGTATTAATCTTTTAATTATAAATTGTCATTACGTTATGTATATAATCTTATCTGCATGAAAAAAATATAGAAAATTTAAAAATCACAAAACTATGTATAAAATAAATATCATCGCGATCCTCCAAAAAACAAAATATAAAACATTAAATGCGAAAAGACGAGTTTCAAATGTCGTTATAATGATATCACATCATATTACTATAATATCTTTTGCATAAAAAAAAAAATCAACATCGACTCATTACTAATATCGATCGACAAAAATCTTTATATCATTTAACATCATGTACTTTACCTAATTACTTGTATTTTTTTTTTCTTCACAAGTTTTGTCTTGCGGCACTTTGCAAAGATTTTAATGTAAAACGTATATATTTTACCCTACTTAATAAAGTCGACATTAATTGAAAGTCCATCAATACTAATAGTAGTTTGTGTTGATTCTGTACATATAATGATACTCCGCAGATCTGGAACCGTTTAAAATAAAGTCCGACATAAGCTATAAACTAAAATTTACTAATATTAAATGGCAAAATATTGAGTGATAATTAATTTTTAAAGTTTTCATTAATATTTATTATCTGACAATAATTTTAATTTCGTCACGGTATAATTTTTGAATGATAAAAAATACGTATAAAATTGTTACTTAAGGTAATTAATTAATTAATGACGTACCTATAGTAAGTTTAGCGACAACATAAATATGGCGACACAATTATATATCTATTGTACACTAAGTTATCAGATACCATAACATGTATGACTAACTGTTTTTAGTGACAACTTTATCCGTATATTTTTTGGGTTTTAATTACAATTTTAGTCTTGTATTTATATCCCTCTGGCATTTTAGTCGTTTAGCTTGTTAGGATTGTAAAATTATCGTTCAAATTTTCTAATCTTGGATTTTAGGACAAATTTGAAGAGAATTTTTAAAACTGACCTGAAAAGTGACATGTAATTCCAACCAATTTTGTCCTAAAATTGTGAAACATACAAACGATGAATGACCATTTTACAATCCTTACAAATTAGTATAATTACATAACTAAAAATGTATCGCATCCCATTTTTATTACTAATTCTTGCTAGTGAACAAAATTTTACAAAATAATTATCCCTCTTAAAACTATGTTCAAAATCATTGTTACGATAAAATAATAATTATTGTCGCTTAATATATATAATTTAGTTATAATATTAAATTATCATTTAATCTTTTTGTTGTTAATTCTCTCCTGTAGTGAATAATAATAATAATCTTTTGGGGTAATATATTAGCATTTTACCAATAGTGCTTGTTGATTAATTTTTTATTACATTGTATATGGTTAAATACATTTGTTCCCCTTAATTAATATTAGTTTTTGAGGTAGAATTCAATAAAATTAAATATTTTGGACATTCCTTATATTATATATATTAATAGTACAAAAGGATTTTATAAAATTTTGCATCCTAAAAATTCAATTAACTTTTTTAATTACAATAAAATAAAATATAATTAGTAAGTTAAGTAGTTGAAATTAGATAAACAAGTTGTAATAATGAATAAATGCAATAAATACATAAAAAAAAACTTATATGTAAAAATTTATTAATTTTGTAATAAGATTAAATTATTAACTATTTAATTCTTTAGATAAAAAAACGAGTAACTTCATATCCTCTCAGATATATTTTCTTTGAAAAATATCACAAAATAAAATATTCATTTTTTTCGAAAAGCATTCAACTTTTAATCATTATAATCATATAGTCAATTCTTAAAAGTATATATAAAATATTAAAAATATTATATTTGATGTGTATCTATTATACTATTTTCTTATTTTACTTAGTTGTTTAGTTAAAAAATAATTTCCTCATGATTTAATGTGCAAAAATGCTAAAATATATTGAGAATTATATGTTTATTCACCACTAGTAAAAATATGATTTTTTTGCTATAATTAATTAATATAGACAAAAGAAGAAAATCATGGCAAATACAAATCATTCACGGCTTCACAACAGCCATTAGTCATTGTTTTTGCAAGTGCGGCTGAAATATTAGCCATGCTTAAAACCATGATAAATATCTTGGCTACGGCTAAAAATCATGGCGAAACATTGATTCATTATAATAAAAATTTAAATTTTTATTTTGATTTTATTTAACTACAGTTAATAGTATTGATTTACCACGACTTCTAAGCCGCATACGAACATTTATAGTATATCAAAATCTCAAAGCACACATGAGTGATAAATATTACACTTATTAGTTTAGGAGAATAAATTTTACGTCGTAATATATATATATATATATATATATATGAAAAAATGCAAGCAACCCCCTTGTGATATCGCAAATGGGCAAATTACCCCCTTATGAAAAAACAAATAGCGATTTACCTCCCTATATATTTTAAAATACAACAATTTATCTTCCTATGATTTTTAAAACGGAGCAATTTACCTTCCTTATATAAGGGGATAAATTGCTTTATTTTAAAAAATATAGGAAAGTAAGTAAATTTTTATATTTTTTTCATAAGAAGATAACGTGCTCCTTTTTAATATCACATGGGATAAATTGTTATTCACCTTGTGTGTATATATATATATATATATACACACATACATGGGCTTGGTTGGTGAGTATTAGCATTGTTGAACATAATTTTTTTATGGGTTGAAGTAAAGTTGATTGAGTCACATCAATGATGCTTAGTTTCTCAGTGTATATGTTTATAGTTTTGTTTAGATTGCATCACAGATCTAATAAAGTACTAAGTAAAGCAACAACATTATTATTTCACTTGGTGTGGTTTAAAGGAATTTGTCTCCTGAGTAGTTGTGTCTTCATTAATTAATTTACACTAATTACCAAACATTTTAAAATATTGAAATGTTTGAAAATTTATAAAATATTGAAATGTTTGAAAATTTATAAAATATTTAAAAAATGAACAATAAATAGTTAGATGTTGAGATATAATATATAGTTTTTTTTAAAAAAAATTAAATGTATTTTTGATCTCATAATTTAAGTCATCGGGCGTTGTCGGTTTTTTAATTTTTCAAAGTAGTAATTTGGTCCTTAGTCCTTTTAGTTTTGGCGATTCTGTTCTTTTTATGGTGGAATTCGCTGGTCTTGTCGGAAAAATGCATGTGCATCTCATGCGACCTTTTAAATTTAGGGCAAGTGATCCTATTGGATATACATTTTTGTCTTTTTGCTTTTTAGGGTAGTATTTTGATCCTGTATCATTTTAGTTTCTGCAATTTCAATAATTTGTTTGCTGGAGTTCACCATTCTCGCCAGTGGAGGTAAACTCTGGTGAAAAAGGGACCGAAATCACGATAATTAAAAAGATGCAAGACCAAAATGCATACTACTATAGAAAGTTAAAGGATACAAACGCCGAATAAGCTAAATCATGCATTTAAGCTACTTTTTTTAAATAAGATTATTACTAATACTTTATAAATTCTACATATATTCTTATTTTAAAAAATAAACACTTAATAAGAGTTTTTTTTTATGAAATATAAAATTTAATATTTCTATATTTTTCAAAATATAAGATCATGTAAAATGCTTATAAATTCCTTTATATATTATTTGGATAAATAAATCTGCAGATGATGATTTTAATCTAATAATAACAAAATGACAATTTCATATAATAAAAGATGTTTTTTATGTAGTAGCAAGGCCATGAATTTTCAAATATCAATTTAATATGAACTTGATTTTTTCATCACATTTTTCGTTCAAATTCAAATCCGTCCATTCAAATAGATACTTAAAATTCAGCTAGACGCTTAGAAAAAAAAAAAATCGAACGAGATACTTAAGATATATATGTATTTTTTAGATGATCGATAATTTTATAATTTTTAATTTAAATTAATTAAAATGATAATAATCTAATTATCTCATCAAAGAATCATCTATATAATGACCCACATGTTTATTCTTACACAAAATGACTATCATTTTTTTTTAAAAAAATATTATTCAAAATATTCTAATGGTCGTAGGGCTACAAATAATCATTTGGGTCGAGCTTAACATAATATTGTTCAACTTGTTTAAATTATTATCGAGTTTTAAAATTCGTGTTTAAATTTAGTTTGATCGTTAATTAAATCTAGTTTTAATTTGTCAAACACGAGTCGAGTTTAAATATTTAATATTCTTAATTAATTTTAAACTTTCATACTTATTAAATCTTGTTTGAGTTGAGTCTCAAAGTTTTCCGAGCAATCTTTTTATTAAAGTTTGGTCTTTTAGTTTCATAAATCGAGTTTTTATCAATCTGTTTCAATCAAATATCGAACCACATTTAAAATTGCTAAAAAAATATTGGTTATAATCACTTATTCATTTTATTTTTCATCTCTTTTATATAATAAAAAAATAATAATAAATAAATTATACATATATATTGATTATACTGCAAAAATTAATATATATTATATTAAATTATTAAAACATATATATATATATATAGAGAGAGAGAGAGAGAGAGATGAGATATGTACTTTAATACTTACATGGGATGGGTGTGTGGGTGTGGGTGGTGGTGGTGGGGATGGGGTCTCATAGGTCACTTTCAGTCGTAAATGGGGAGAGCTGAAAATAGGGATTGACACCACATCATACACACCACGCCCTTACCCTCCAAGCGGGAAGGGAAACCCATAAACAATTCATTCCCTACTCCCTTTCTCTCCTCTCTCTACAACACTTTTCTTTCTCTTTCCTCTCTCTCTCTCTCTAAAAAAGTACCTCAAGAACTCCAAACTAAACGCTCTCGTCTCTCTCTACTACCCGTTTCCATCTCCATTTTGATGTTTCTTCCTCGTGGATAGCATGGGTTTTCTTGTGCAGTTTGTAGTTGTGTAGTTTTGTGTTTCGGTCTCTGGGTATTGTACGTAGGTGCTGAGAAGCGAGTTCTTGGTAGTTTCTCTCTCTAGGCAGCTGGTGTGTTGTTCTTGTGAAAAGTCTGTTGCTTTCGCTGCTCACCATCCTGAAATTTCACTGGTTTTTCTTTTCTTGTTTGGTTTTTTTGACCACTTCTCTACATGTTTGTAAGTTTATTTGTTTATTTGTAGTCCTACTGTCGCTAGCTTTTCTCGCCCTCCTTTTTTCTCTCACTTCCTCTCTCTAGGTGAAAGGAAGCGTTCGGCCATGGAGGCATTGCAAGAGGGTTTCTCCATCAGGTAAGTCGTTAAAATACTGTTAATTTCCCGGGTTTTCTTTCGTTCCGCGTGGTGGGTTTTCTCGATAATCGTTTGCGTCGTGGTGCGTTGGTGTTTGTTTGCAGAGGATATGTGTCGAGGATGAGAAGTGTAAACGTGTTGAAATGCTGGCCCTTCGATGAGACCACCAGTGAAGAAACTGTAAAGTCTTTGCTCCCTCCGATCGCTGTCAAGAAATTCACCTGGTGGCTTGATGAGCTCGAATATATGCAATTAGAATCGGCTGAGACCGTTAAGAGGTCTCAAAAGCAGAAGAAAAAGATGCTAGAAAGGGGAGAAACCTCTTTGGGAAATGAAGATGGGGATGCGGAGGAGTCTGATATTGATGTTGAAGAAGTCATGGAAGTAGTAAAGGTGAAGTCCTTAAGGGGTAAGTCTAAGGCTCCCAAGAAGAGGTCAATCATGGAGATCTTCGCTGTGGCACCGCCGGTTGAGAGAGTTAGCAGCGAGGAGGAGGAGGAGGAGGAGGAAAGCATAGAAGAAGATGGGTTTTCCAGTTCCAACAATTCTTATCATGAGGATATTAACTGGGGACTCAAAGGGAAGAGAAACGAGAAGAAGAAGAAGAAGACGATGGAGAATACGGATATTATTACCTTGAGGAAAGCAAAGAGAGTAATCAAAAAAATCAAGAAGAAGAAGGCCCAGAAAGGAGATGACAGTATGGATCTATCAGTTCCAAACAAGGTTTGTAGTTTTGATAATCATATCTTGTTTGCTATATATGCTAATTGTAAATGCATTAGATTGTTTAGTAGCATGAAATTGTACATCAGATCTTGCTGAATTTGTGATCTAGATATGTTATTTCCAGCATAAAATATAGAGGGTGTCTACAGTTTTCTCGATTCTTTATAGTTGAAAGCTTGATTTCCGGTCTCTTTTACAACGCTGTGCCTGAAAAAGCTGGTTGGGGGACTGCATACCTTTGAAGATGAAAGCAATAACTTTGTTTATTCTACTTGATTGTGTGGCAATGGGATTCAGGATAAAGAGATAAAAGTAAAAAAAAAAAAAAAAAACAGGAGAATGGGGTTCTCTTGTTAGGAAGATTGGAGCAGCTTAGGGAAGAGGTTATGGTACTCCAGCTGTGCAGTACGGGTTGGACAGAAATATTTTATGAGGTCGAAAGCGTTGTATATTAATTATGCTGTTTTTTTCTACTGTGTGCTTATGTTTTCTCTTGAGCAATCATTGTCATGGCGGTATTTCAATACGGGTGAGATGCCCAAATTTTGATCTTCTGCTCTCCTTATTATGGGCCTAAGAATTTAGAAAATGCTCCATTTTCTCTTTGGCTTTTTTCTTTAGCTGAGTTTACTCAGATCTTGGGAGGAGTACTTGTATAAGCAAGGGTTTTTGAACGTGAAAATTGGCTTTTACCGTGGTGGAATTGGTTAGCAAGCTGTGTGAAGGTTTATGAAATCAATTGCAGTTGTAGAAGGTGAGAACTGTGGGATGAATTACATATTTTATGAAACTTGAAGGTTTGTGAAATCAATTGAGTCACTCTTTTGACTTCTGGCCTGAAGTGCTTGTCGCAATTAAAAGATTAGAGCAATGTACCGTGTTTGCAGAATATTAGTGCTATCAAAAGCATCATAGTGATAATCAGATATTCGCAGTTCATGTTGTGGCATGAATATGCATTTGGATTAAGCTGTTTTTACGACTTATTAGTGGCTCAATTTGTCTAAAATAGTGAAGTGTCTTGATAAATACTTGCAAACATATAATACAGTTAAAATGTTCTCTCAGCCTAAGTGATTTTATGCAATAAGTTGTAGCTTTCTTGGGTCACGAAAGAGTGGGTCATTAAGATTCCGTCTTGATGAATTCTTTTGGAATGCATGTTTGCACCATCCTTGATAAGCCTGTTGAAAATCTATAGACTGGTGCTAGTTGAAGAAAGGAGGTTTCTGTAGCATTGCAACTTTATTTTCTTACTTAGTTGGGAAAACTCCGCCTGAACGAGGGAGTTAAATAGCCTGACATAAAAAGGAGCTCGAGTGGTGTTGTTCAGTAAAGTCAATGTAGCATGTTAGAGTTAAGTGATCTATTTGTTTCTAATCCATGTGATTACGTCAATCTAGTGGAGGATGATCGGCATACTTTCACGAAAGAAAGAGGCCATAGAGAAAATTGAAATCTGTATGCCGATCGGTTGACAGATTCATCAGTGCAGCCAATGCTTTGTTAATGAAATGCATTGTATTTTCTCCAATGGATCCTTCAAAATGAGTTAATCCTGAAAAGTGAAATGATCACAAGGAAGATGGTTGTAAATATATCTCAGTATATATGTGAACATTTTTCTGTGAACCGCATGAAAATAATGCCTTAGTGAAGTAGAAGGTTGAAGTATAGAACCTTTGTTGTGATGTTCACACATAAAATAATAGGTCTGAACACAACAGCAATCTACTAGATCACAATATCTCCACAGTTTATCAGGTCATGGTCCAAACGTGAGAGGCAAATCTAATATCTAAAAGCTAAGCTATAATTGTATGGTTTGTGAAAAGACCCAAAACTTACTGTATTTCTGTCTTGGTTGACTGCACAAAGATGAATTAAGATAAGGAATTGCCAGGTTTCGGAGAAAAAAAATCTTTTTATGTTATAAGTGCCCCTTGGCATTTCAGCACATTCCTAATTTCATTGCCCATCTGATATTCCAGTGTGGAATATGTCACTTCAGGTATAATTTATTTAAGTGAAAACATATATAGGTTTATGTTGTATTAGATGATGGTCTAATTTTGATTATTTGCCTCTGGTAGTTATTATATATGGCTGGTCTAGTGTTTTTCCTTTCATATACATCAGACATTACCGAGTTTTTTGTTCTGATGAGGAAAAAAGTATAGATTTACTATTCATGGATACATACTGGATTGTACATAATTATCTTTTATTTAAGAAATTTGACGGTTGTATTATTACATTATGAGGTTAGATTTTCATCTTGCCATATGTTTCTTAACCTTTTTCAGGAGAATTCTTTTAAATTCAAACCAGGAGCTCCAGACAAAGTTATTGGAAATCCAAGTTCATCATACAGTAAGGAGTTTGCAAATGGTATACGTGATTGTGCAGTGATCCTCAAGAGAAAACCAAGACTTCAACATCTCGATGCGGAGAACAAAACCATGTCTTGTAAAGCTTTTAAGTTGATTGAAGAAAACCAACATCCGGGGCTTCCTCTGCGCAGTATTTTAAAGATTCATACCAAAGAATCATCTCGATATCAGCCAACAAGTTGTATCTTGCAGAAGGCTTCTCAAGTGAATCGTTGTAGCACACAAAAGGCAACTAAACATGTTACTTTCTCAGACAAGGATGACATACTTAGACTGAGAACAAAACCATCTCATTTCATAGAATGTCTCGAGTTGAAGGAGGTGTGTGGCTCAGATACGAGCAATATTCACCATGCTGAGGGGCCGGGGAAAGATTCACCTATTCTGGGAACCAGTGGAAGTAAGAGTGTCCATATTAGAATGGAAAAGGAAGTCAAGGCTGGACCTGTAAGTAAGGAGCAGTTTGTTAGATGTATTGTTGATCCGACTTCCTCGACGACGCAGAACAATGAAGAGGAACTGTTTAGCAGATTTTTAGCTTCAGAGAGACGCACAGCTAGTGGCATTAATAGGCATCTGCCTGACAGTGGCTTCAGAGATGCTCCATGTAATCCAATCTATGCTCGTCCTCATGGATTAGCTTGCATGCCTCGGGAGGATTACTTCAACAGTCCAAATGTCAAGTTGGTGAGTAATTCAGCAAACTATACCCGTCGGAGACTGATCAAAGATTTAGGGAGTCCTAGTCCCTTATTTTCTCCTGTGTGTTTCAAGGATTATCAGAAAACTTATAAGGATACTTCAATACCTGAAGCTTCCTCACAAAGCACAGTAACTAATAATGCCCAAAGCACAGTAACTAATAATGCCCAATCTTTCCAGTTTCAAACATTTCCGTATTTTTCTCCCAAGGAGTTCCTGTACGCTAGTGATTCTCCACAAGACGGGAACCTGGCTGGAAATATTTGTGGGAGCAGGAGAATACATGACATACATGAAGATTTTGTCGGGTTGCCTCTCAATTCACAGGGAGAGTTGATCACATCGACTTCAAGTGTTAAAACGGACTTTAACCAGACGATGAATTCAAGAATTGGTGCTGTTCATGCCATTAGCTTATCTCTGCCAAGCAATGCCCTTACAAAATCCTTGGGTCATCACTCACAGAGCAGAAATTTGGATTGTAGAACATCCTCAAGGAACCAGTTGAATTTGTTCCCTATCAAGGACTATGTGAAAGAGAATCCTGTAGTTGTTATTCCATCAAGATTAGAAGATATCACTGAATCTCAAAGAGAGAGGACAACAAATCTTGATGCTGATTTTCTTAAAATAAATGATGATTCCTTTCACGACTCAATACAGAAGAGTCCTGGAAATGAGAAGATTCAATCAAGAATGCGTTTGATGGGTAAAGAGTTTATAGTTGGTGGAAGTGGCTTTCAAGGATTTGAGGATGGACATATTTGGAAGGATAAGCACATAGTTGACGAGCTTCATTTTGGAAATCATTCTGTCAGCAATGTTGTCGTACATGGTCAGAATAAACCGTCTTTAGCGAAATTTAGGGAGACTTTGTTTTGTCCATCGGAAGTTGAAGTCAGCCACCGATCAGAAGGCATGTATAATCTCCCTCAGTTTGATTCCCAAACTGGCTCGATATACCAGAGTGTTTTTGTTGCAAGAAAAATCGACCCTTTTCAGAAATTAGTTCCTAGCTTATCTCCAGGTACATCACCTGAAGTTTACAACAAGGAATGTTTTTTCTCTGGGCCCTTCATGAGTGGACATAAATCTCAGTTGTTTAGCCTTGAGCTCCCCACACAAACAGCTGGTCATCAGGAAGTATTTCCTGACGTTGGGCCAAATGTCATTCAACTGAAAAACGAGCAGATTCCTCCTCATTCTCAAGTATCAGCCATCAGATTTCCCTTCATGCACCCGGATCTTGACAGGCATGCCAAATCTTCTTGGAATTGGAGATCTTCCGTGAATCAGCCTCCATTTTGTTCAAAAGGAACACATTGGGGTAAAAATAGTCAATGCCTGGGACTAAGTCATCCATATCTGATGCCTGGAGCTAGTCATGGGACCGACTCTTCGGTGTCTCTTAAACCCGATGCTTTTTGTCAGTTCAGTCCTCTCCCCACCAGCTTTAATTTGCAGAGTTCTACAGCTCCAGCTTCCTTGGCTCCTACTTCGTTGCCTCAGCATACTGCCTTACCAGTTTGTTCTGTGCAGAAACGACATGGAAAGCAGAAGAAAAGCAAAGATCGGGTCAACTCAAGAATTGATATTAGAGTTCTTGATAATGGCAAGAAATCTAGAAGAAGGCCTTTAGCTATATCAAATGTTCCCTTTAGGTCCTTAAAGGTGCCGAGCTTGGGCTTTCATCAACATTTTCAATGTTCCATAGAAAAGCCCTGTGCTACTTGGGAGGGCAGTGGTCGAAATACTGAAACAGCATTTGAATCATGTTTAGCTACGAAAACAAAGACTATGATGCATGGTGAATCTGGGGCTGATAAGGATGAAGAAATAACTCACCCTTGGACGAATTCCTCCTACGCTGATACTGCAAGAACCCGTCCAGTCAAGCTGACTGCTGGTGCAAAGCATATACTCAAGGCATGCCAACAAATAGATCACAGTAACTCCAGTTCTACGGATTCAAGCATCTCTCTCTCTGAAACAACCACAGGCTTCAGGTTTTCAGAGTCTGAAAATTCGGCCAGTGTCTTCAGGTTTTCAGAGTAAGTTTGCCAACAATATATTAGTCAACCTTCAATTTTGTTCAGGATACCCACAGTCCACTTATCTAAATCAATTGGTTATGAAGCAGGAAGACTCCTGTATTCGAGTTGTAATATTCCTACTAAGGATTCAACATCAATGGAACAACTGCTATCCACCAAAGCCGAAGTAGGAGGAACTATCCAGCAACATATCTGATTCTTATGCAAATTATGCCTAAAAAGACACTGAGACTAACTCTTTGTTGAGCATAAGAAGATAGGAATGCCAACCATGAAGATCAAGAGCTGGAGCTATCGCAGAACTAATTCTGGTAAGAATCCACTGGGCTTTGTTGACAGTGCATTGGAGGCTATCCCTTTTGTATATTTTGTCATCTCCTTTCTGGAATTGCTTATACAGTATCTTTGTCATATTACAAGCAGTACTAATGCTAATTATGTGCACGGCTCAAAAACGGGAAAAAGGGATAAGATATTAATGCTGGACTACAAGTTACTTCAACTATTTGCTTTCTTTCCAATGTTTAAAATGGTCTCAAGTAAACTACTTTCTGGACTTAAATAAAAAATTCTCCATTGTGATGAACTTCTTGTACCCTCCTGAATAGCATATATCATGATCACTGTAACGAAACTGCTCATGTTTTTTCACTTCATTTTAATCTATTGGGAAAGGTAGTGTAGTTTATGATATCTTTGATCCTGACTGCATAAGTAGAGTATTTGTGTTAAGTGTATGAGTTTGTATTTTCTGAAACATGCTTTTCCATGTCAGGTGTATTCCATAATGGGTTAAATGCAACTTATCTCTCTTTGATAGGAAATGAAAACCCCTCGTGATTTATTTTATTTACCAAATTAACCTCCTTATTCTGAAAAATGAAGCAAATTTTCCTCTATCAACCATTTAGCCAGTGGGTCTTTTGGTCTATTTTCCGAAACACAGGTATAATTTACTATTTTTCTTCACAGGAAATTTTTTGTTCTTTTCCCATATTAAGGGGGTTAAATTGCAGTTTACCACTTGTTCAGAATCATTTATACTTAAAACCAGGAATTTTAGTGGCATGTGTCAAGTCCAGTATCCCTAACAAAGGCACTGTAGTGCATTCCTCCTTGATCTCTATAGCAGTGCCACTTGTATGCATGAACAGTTGCGGCTGAATTTGTGAATTGATGCAGTCATTTTAGCCTATTCCCTGAAATCACTAGTTAAGATTAGCCGAGCATCCATCTTCCAGAAAAAAGAACTAACCGGAGGGAAAAAAACAGGAGAGGATTATGACTTTTTAAGTGGGAAATAAAGGAGTGAAGAACACATGAGAAGAAGAAAGCCGTGAAGGCAAATGAAGAAAAGGAATCCACCTCACCAACAATTGCTGCAAATGCCTTCTTCTCATCTCAAAATCCATCCAAGTTAGGGATTTCCATTACAGAGCTGAATTCTGTCCGAAATTTGAATTCAATTCTAAATTTTTATGTAGGGTAGACCTTCTTTAAAAATACGAAATTATACTTTTTCTCAAAAAAAGTTCTAAGATTACCACTTGCATCCCATTCGATAATTCCCTATTTAAACTACATTTTTTCCATTAGGATTTGGACGAAAAATGTTGACGTTAGCAAAAATTGCATAATTTTTAATTTTACTCTACACTTAACATTCTCGTGTAATATTTTTCTACTTATACGGTGAAAATTTTGTACTTATTATATGAGAATGTTAAATAAGGGACAAAATAAAAAATTTATGTATATTATTTGCTAATGTTAGTATTTTTTGATCAAATCCTAACGAAAAGAAATTAAGTGTAAACAGATATTTTTCAGAAAGAAAGTAAGTTTTTGGCATTGGGATTATGCCTTTTTGTAGGTGAGAACTTCACAGATATTCTATTTTCATAGTGTTTTCGTGCATATTTCTCAGGCTGCACAACATCAGCAGTCATCTCTTTCATGCGCATATCCTGGGAATAGGACTATGGTGGGACGGTTGGGTGGTGGGGTGGGGGGTTTAGTGCCACTAAAAGACTGTAGCAAATCAACTGTCGACCACAATCAAATAAAATTGATTTAAATATTTAAGTTTTTATTATAATTAATCAATATTTATCATAATTTTATTTATAATTAAAGTGTTTGGCATACTTGTTAACTATGGCCAATGTACCGTCATGAATTTTAATTGTGGTTAATGTTTGTAACCTTGTTAATAGCTATTGTGAAGCTGTTTTAAATTGATATTCACTATATTTTTTAATTTTTGGTCATAGTATTTGATCATGGCAAATGGGTGGTTTTGGTCAGTCTTGGATAAATTTGGTGTTTGGTTAGAAAGAATAGATGGAGTAGAAGTAAAAATGGATGTGAATGAAACCCCTTCGGAATTTAGTTTTATTTCCGTCCAAATTGAGTGGAAAAGTGGAGGTATAAGGCCAAAAAGATAAAATAGTATATATTTTACTTTTATTTACTCTATTACCCATATACATAATTTTTCTCTATTTTTTTTCATTCTTGCTGATAGTACTAGTATATAATCTTTTAAAAAAATAACTAAATCACCAACAAAAGTGCTGATGTTTGAATTTAATTTTTTTATTTGAGGGTATTGATAGTATTTTTTATTTTATTTAAGTTGAATACTTTAGAATAAATGAAAAATAGTCATTTTGATGAATATTTTTATTAATAAAAAATATTCTTGTTCTTATTTGATGAATATTTTCTATTAACAATATTTTTGAATTTTTATATACTAAAGATTATTTAGATAATATTAACTTGTTTATTTTCTAATACAAAATAAAAAAAAAAGAATAATACATTAAAATTATAAAAATTAGTACTTTCTTCTCAAACTATTTTCTGCATACCAAACAAGAGAAATATCTAAGATTTACTCACATTTCAATCTTACCGAACAACTTGAAGGAAGACCGTTATTTTCTCCATCTCCTTCCCCTTTCACTTTTCCTCCTCCTTTTATTTCTCATTTCTTTTACTTGAATCAAACGAACCCTAAATACGTGAGTTCAAAATTGGCCGGGTTAGGAATGTGTGAGGTAGGTAGTAACAATTTTCATATATTATATCTCTAAGGATTTTGGAATTTCATAAAACAAAAAAAAGACAATAATTTGCAATAAAAAAGATAGTTACTACTTATAATAATTCAATTATATTTGAATTATTCGTTGTTTTCGGACCCCTAACCATACATATTAAGAATTCATTTGCTAAATCTGAAAATTAAAAAACTCTTTGAAGTATGACACAAAATATTATTTTCTCAAAACAAATTACAAAATCAATAATTTTGCAATTATTTTTTTCCATATTTGTTGGTAGAATTGAATTATGGAACTTCATTCATAGTAATCATATAGTTATTTGTGTATATTAATCATAGCTTTTTGATAAATTATAAATTATGAATTATTTTAGATATTGATAATTGATATGTTGATTTAAATTGTTAATATAAAGGTACAGATCAATTAAATAAAAAAAAAAAGAGTTTTTTAAGTAATCACACGAAAAAATAATTTCTGTCGATCTTATAAAACCTTTCAATTTTTTGTTTAATTTGAAAAATATTGATTTACTAAACATATTTGATAAATTTGTTTCTTATAAAACTTATAAAGAGAGAAAAATGTGGGGTAATTAATGAGGTCCAGCTTCGTTGGCGAAGTTGAGGTCCCATGACGTTAGAAGTCATGGGCTCGAACTTCGCTTTATGTATGGGATAATAATATGTGTATTGTTTATATTAAGTAGTAGGTGTTGCTTTGATTTAGTGTATTTGATATTATGATCATACTATGACCGTTGTAATAATTTATTAGATTTTAATATCCGACATAAATAATTATAATCAATTTATAATTTATAGCTCTTATTTAAAAAAGTAGGACTAAATCTATGACGAATTGCAAGAACTAAATCATGGGTTGAAATCATTAAATCCCACCATGTTTGAAGTATGTATCTGTACTATTTATTAAGTATCAACTCCATAGGATAATTAATTTTGATTGTTATGATATTGATTGATTAAAACACTCACTGATATATTTATTATTTTTTTAACAAGATAAGTCTGTTTTTATCAATTATTTCATGCTCATGAACATTTAAAATTAGTGTTTTTATTAGTTATTTATTTTATTTCATTAAATAGATATAATTAAAATTATGCATATCTATCGAGTGTGCTTCGTTCGATCGCAGAATTGAAACGAATTACCATTGGAGGATTTTCCAACATGAAGCTTGGTTTATTAGAAGAAAAATAGGGAAAATTCTTGGTGGGACCCGGTTTATTAGAAGCCAAGCCAACCACTAATATTACGCCATATAGAAAATTATTATTGTTTTAAGAAAATTGATTTTTTAGGTTTAGTGCTAAATCACGATTAAATTTATAATTGGAAAAAGATATTTTAGGTAGAGTTGTAAAGAGACTAAGTCTCTACAGAAATTCATGGTCTTAAATTACTCTCTTTCTTCTTCAAGTTTTTTTTTTTTGTCTTCTCCATTAGTTGAACGAATAGAAGAAAATCAAACATCTATAGTCAAGTCGTTGCCTCTGCAGGGTTGGCCTTTTGTCAATGGTGATGTGTCGAGCTGGGCCTCAAAACAAAGGCCAAATACACAGTTTTTGTTCTTGCCCTTGGCCGTTGCCAGCCACAACTGTTGCTCAGTCATCGCCATCAAGTCCTACGATTCGAGCTGAGTATATTGGCCATTGTCCATGGCCTGAGGTTCTTGGCCCTCCAGTAGTTTCTGGAACATTTGCTGCAAAACAAACTAAAGTTTTAGTGTTATTCTAAAAAATTAAAAAAATAAAATATTTTAAATAATTATTACTTATCGCCACCTCCATTGCCCTCGGGTTTCTCCAACCATCTCAGTATTCTCTTTGTAGTATTTTGCGAATACTCCATCTGCTTCACAGACCCGACCAAACTCTGTCTCCTATACTAAGAAATGATCAATTAGCAAAATATTTATAAATTATTAAAAAAAATTTAAGAAAATAAAAATTACTTACCATTTTTCTCTTGTATAAGCCGACAGAGGAAGATTCCCCGCACTAGACAATAGATGCCTCTGCGGGGTTGACCTTGTTCTTGGAGGACTCATCCTTAAAATCCGCACTAGCCGAGTATAGCTATAGCTGGCGCCAGACCTTAATTATTGGCCAACCAAACCGGTTTGTTCAGCTGACACTTGGTGATGGCGAACCGCTTTCAGATGAACTTACCTGCCCAATATAGAAGAACCGAAACATGAGCTCATCATCACAATTCCAACAGTACGTCATTTTCAATATCACAGAAAACATAAAAAAATTAAATTATACGACAATATAAAATTTTAAAAAAAGAATTACCTTCAAGCTCTCGAACTAAAACTATTGGTGCTCTAACGACACCTGCCGCAATTATCCCCAAGGATGGGGATAATGCCCTTGCATCACCGTATTGATGCACTCGTAAAATTTGTGATCAGACCTGAAATAACATGTTGATTAGTCATTTTCAAAATAAAATAATACAAAACAACAGAATAAAAAAATTACCTCGTGTCATCGAGGTTAATATACTGGCGTGCTAATGGTGGCGGGACTTCTGGTGGTGCTGGTGGTAGTGCAGCCCACAAATGGGCACGATCTTCCGCTTGGGGGTAATATACTGTCGCAATAGAGGTCAGTCCAGCCTCATCTGGACCGTGTGTGGTGGCTGAGGGGCCAACTGTTCAAGTGGTGGGGGTGGTCGGAAGCTGCTTCGGCAACCTGGGAAGTATCACACACTAGTGGTGGAACTAGTGGGCCACGATTGTAGCCATGGCTACGGGCACGACCATTTGTCCACAGCTTGGAGGAGGCGAACCACGACTAGACATGATCTATAAAATTATAGTAAAGAGTGAAAAAACATGCTAAGGGTCAGATTTATGTAAAAATTTTGGAAAATTATGATTATTCCAAACATCAGTCCAATGACCAAAAAATGATGTCGTCTTGTCTAAAAATTAGCGATGTTTTACTCTGTTGGATATATATTAAAACATATAGGAACATTTATTTATTAACGAAATCTTTTCATGACCGTTCCAAAGTAGACAAACGATGTCGTATGCATACCGTTCCTATTATGTTAAAGAACCATTCTTAATAATATTGCAAATAATAATTCACTTTTTAAAAAATAAATAAAAACTAAGAAACATTATTCTAGACACGTTAATGAGTGAAGAAAAGTATACAATGTGTGGATTAAGATAATTGAAAACACAAAATATTTTTCATGAGATCGATATGTGCTCACTATGTGACGTATATTTGTATATTCAACTTTGTTAATATTACATAGATATAACTAGCATCTTATATTATTGTACTACATATCCTAATTAGACTATTAAATTTTGATCAGACCGTTAGATATGATAAATAGACAAAAGACTACATTCGATGAAATTTGAACATTTTTTATACACGAATACTGAGATATCGTATTTGATTAGTAATAAGTGAGATTCAAAATGATACAACCATCAGTCATACTATGTGATTTTAAATAAGATCGTTAGATAAATTCAAATAGACATACATGTTTAATTTTGGAACTAATTCGGCTTGCCAATGTTGAGATATCTTAATTGAAGCGTACACTAGATATATTTTTTACATATTTTGGAACAATTATGAGTAACATTTGGAACGGTTCAGGATAATTTATAATTTGGAATGGCGAGCGAATGCAGTTAGGAACGATTATTTAAAAATATAATTTGGAAGGTTTTGCAACATATACCCCCGTTCCAAGTTTTAAACTTTCCACCTAATTTTCAAAAAGCGCCAAATAAAATTATGTTGGAACTCTTATTGGAACGGTCAAACTGAAATGACCATTCCAATGGTTGAATTTTCCTTCATGTTTTGCAGGAGTGGAACGGGTATTGAAACGGGTACTAAAACGATAAAATTAAAAACAAACCGTTTCTATTGAAAATTTTCCCAAAGTACCGGAAACTTTGGAAGAGTTTGTGCTGGAATGGTAATGTTAAGAAAAAAAAACATTTAGATATTATTATATTTTTAAAAAATATATTTAATAGAATTAATAAATTTAAATTTTGCATATACTCTCGGCTTGTGTAAGTGGGTTTCATTTTCTGTCTCTTTGATAGTTACTTTAAGTGTGCAAATGTCCATTTTACCTCTTTTTTGTCCTATAAATATATTTTAATAGATTATATATTATTACTTAAATTAAATTATGATTTAATCTAAATATATTTTGATAAGTTACATTTATTTATGGAATAAATTAATTAAGTTTCAAATCACCTACAAATATAAAATTTTAAAAATAAAATTTATATTGAAAATTCATAATAAAAAAATATAATATACTAAAATTCACTTTTTACATTCAAATATTTATATAGAATATAAATATAAATCAATTATTTCAACCTTTTTAAATTTAAATATTTATATCTTTAATTATTTTAATTATATATTTTTAGTTAAATTAAATATATGTTTTAATTATATAAATAAATTATATATTATTAATATATAGTTATATATTTTAATTATTTTATTTGTCTTTTATTTTTTTAAAAAATTAAAATAGTATTTTTTTCCCTCTTTCTTGCCTCCTCGCCGCCGGCCGCCATTGACTACGGTTATCCATCGCCCATCACCCTATGAAGTGGGATCATCGCTCAAACTAAGGGCGAGTAGCCCTTGATCTGTGTGATAGATGAGTGGTCGACGATCGGGGCCGACGCCTTTGAAACTGTGGTTGGTCCCCCCTTCTCGCTTCCCACGAGGTTCTGAAGGCGATGCATCGTCAATCATAGAGCTTTGGGGGGCACTGCATCGCAGTGATGCACCGCCGCCGTAGAGGTTTGGGAGGCGATGCATCGCCGCCCACCACAATGGCGGCGCCGTCCCTGCATCTATATATATATATTGTATAATTGTATATGTATAAATAAAAAATATATGTATAGTATATAGTATATACTTATATGTATAATTGTATATATATATATAAATAAATATATTTTAGATTACTTTAAATTTAGACTGTTCATATTTTTACTATTAGATCAAGGTTGTCATTGCAAAGTTACAATGGGTAATTTGATAAAAAGTTTTAACTTTCATTAATCCTATTTAACAGAAGGAGAGAATGTGCACAATTTTTAAAAACACAGAGGCTCTTTTTCCCACAGGGGAATTTTCAATTAAAATTTTAAAATACAAGCGAGTTTTATGCAATTTATCTTATTAAAATTGCCACTTCCATATCTAAATATTTTCTATTTCCTTTTATTTTTATAGCATTGTGGAACCAAAAATATAATGTAATTTTCTTTGAAATCAATCTTTAATGGAGAGAATGATAAAGGAGCCAATGGGCTAATAGGACTGAATAAAGTATGAACTGATCAAAATTTTGTATAATGTGGAACTAAAATTAAAATAAACACATCTTATTGTAGGACCCATGTAATTTTGCCACCATCAAAGACAAATCAGATATATGATGTACATGATTCGGTGTCGCTCAAACTCATGTTAATTACACGCACACATGACACGTCATTTTCATTTTTTTCAAATTTTTAGTGAAAAATATGTACTTTTAACTTTGGATAGATTTTTGTTTGAAATAAGAATAGATTTGAATTAGTCGATGAGATTGTAATTTATATTGGACCGTGGTGTTAAATTAGTATAATTCCAATGAGAATACGTATGCATCTGGTCCATGCAGCTTTTCGAATCGTTTTAGTTTCTTTGGTGTACTGCATCTGGAGGGCGAAGAATATGAGACGTTTCCAACAGATACAACGATAGCCGGAACAAGTGATAGAGCAAGTTATAATGCATATTAATAGTGATGAATAACTTCCGTCCCATTCAGATGTCTGGTTTATATAGGCTGCGGCGTATTTCTTGGCATTGAGGATTGATGAAGATGGATGCTTGTTGTACCTTGAACTCCCCTTTTTCAATTAACAAAATTTACGATTACAATATATATATATATATATATACATATATTTTCACTTTAGTTTGAAAAACTGGAAATAAAAACACCAAAAGATAGGTGTTTTCACATATATATAATATTAATTTTAGTTAAATAATAAAATTCCTTAGATATATAAGGATGAAAACTCAAGAGTATATATTAGGCCACATCAACAACTGGAAAATGTATTTCATAGTATACCATCCTATATATGTAAGAATATTTCCAAGAAAAGAAAAATGAAATGTTTTCTTTTGTTTTTCGTGAATTCCTCCCAAGCAACTTTACCAAAGTCTCATTCGATGCCATTAATAGTCACTTTCCTTATACCAAAATAAATAAATAGTCACTTTCCAAGTGAACTATCTCTTATCATCTCCCACTTTCCCCATACTTGATAAAATGAATTGTTGTTTTTGGGATTGTGAAAGCGGATACCTACACCCTCTTTTCTACACTCCACCCCACCCCACAACCAAAAAATAATAATAATAATTTTACCATGTTTTAAAAATTAGATCTCGACGAATTTATTGTGGCTATCCCCACTAAAGAAATCTAACTGTTACAAAATATTTCTTTCATCAAAACTCGTTTAAATATTACGCAACTAGATTAGCGTAAACTAATTATAGTTACAAATAAATAGTTATAGTAGATAGTCGTTACCGCAACTCTGCGATGTTTGGTCGCCTGTGGCTATAATATTTGTCACATTCCATAGCCACGAGAAAAAATATTTTTCTTAGTGGATGAGTTAAGTTTTTTCATCGTTTTTATCTAACCATGATTAATATTAATTATTTTCGACGGCTTTTTGTCTATAGCCATTAAAAATGTAGGTAATAATAATTTTTTTCCTAGTGGCTTTCGGAATTTTAGTCCTTTAATTTGTTAGGATTGTGAATTGATCCTTCATTTTGTTAGTTTCGCGATTTTAAGACTAATTTGATCAGAATTTCAAAGTTGGTCCAAGTGATACCATAATTCCTGTCAACTTGGAAAGTTCCAGCCGATTTCATCCTAAAGTTGAGAAATTAAAAACGGTGAATGACCATTTTACAACCCTAACAAATTACAGGACAAAAGAGCCAAATAACTACAATTACGGAACTAAAAATGCAATTAAGCCTAAACTGATCTATACATAAATATGATGCAAGAAATTAATGTAAATAAATATGGCAAAGGTACACAAGTATAATAAAGGTAAAATAACACAAGCAAAATTGTATAGTGTAGTTGGAGGGTCTATTTTCTGGCTATAAATACCTGCCTGCTGAAACAGCTCATTTCCATTTTCTGCAACTCTCCTGTCAACAAAACCAATCCAGAAAGCTCAAAATAACTCTTCCTGTTCACAACCATAAAATAGAGAGTGAATTATACAAGGAGGAAAGCAAGTTGTTGTTTGTTTCACTCTCTTCCTCCCCACCCCTACCCTAACTCCAGGTTAGAAATACATTGACACAGAATATCTTGCTTAGCATGTTTTGGATGATGCTAAATTTGTTTTCTGTTCTCCAAACACTCCCTAAATCAGGGTATTATCTTGATCAACTTTCCAGCACTAGTCATTTACGTTTGTTTTGCTTATTTCAGCTGTTGTCTATGGAGTTTCCTGATCAAGAATCCGAGTTCTCCAATTCGTTGAGGAAAAATGGAAGAGGGAAAATAGAGATCAAGCGGATCGAGAACACCACGAATCGACAAGTCACCTTCTGCAAACGCAGAGGTGGCCTACTGAAGAAGGCGTACGAGCTGTCCGTGCTGTGTGATGCTGAAGTTGCCCTTGTTGTCTTCTCAAGCCGTGGCAGGCTCTATGAGTATGCAAACAACAGGTTAAGGATCTTCAATTACTATTTCCTCAGAAAAGAAAAAAAGGGTTGTTTGTTTTCATTTTTTATCAGGGTCATCGTCCAACTTTTTAGTTTCTTGCTTTTTGTGTGTGTGTGTGTGTGTGGGAACCAAGAACAAAGTTTCTACACTTCATCTCTTCTTCTTCTGCCATGTTGTAGTGCTGCAAATTAGGCATAAGAAACATGAAGGGTTCTTCTTCTAGGTTAATTTGGCTTATTTTCTTGGTTCTTGCTGCTTGTCTTTTTCCTTTTATATGAGCTTTGCGTGTTTTTCGTTCTTTACGGTGATTCTTCTTAGTGCTATGTTTGATAATATACTTGGATCCAGATCTGTTGTAACTGATAGAAATAGAAGTGATGTAGTTACAGTAGTAGTAGTTCTCATGGCCCTGGAAGGTTAAGAAACTCTATATGGCATTCTTCAAAATCATCTCTCTCTCTCTCTCTCTCACACACACACACACACATGTCATCTGTCAGCCCAAGAAACTCTACTGCAAAGCTGTCGAGTTCCAATTAGCCCATTCCCTTCGTTTCATTGACTGTTCCTTAATACATGTCACCTCAACAAATCAATACCTGATCAGCACATAATTAGGGTTTTAAACCTCGGAAAGGTCTATGGTGTCATGACTAGACACTCACCAAGATTTCATTTTCAGGTTTGGCAAAAGACAAAATTATCTCAACACCAGAAGATGGGCACCTTTGATTTGGTTTGATCTTACCATTTCACCCTTCTGTTCACTGATATTAATTAGGGCATATGCTCCTATGATTAGGGTTTGAAATCCCAAGTTGCCTAAAATCGTGCCTGTTTCTTACCCACAGAATCCTAGGTCATGTCAGATGAGATTTTTCAGTTCTAACACTTAAAGACAAGGGAAAAGGGGTCTCCAACATGTCATGCTTCCCCATTAATTTCTGGGGTTTCTCTATCTTCCATCATTCTTCTGCCAAACTTTATTTATCTTTAAAGGTGAAAATTTTTTACCTTTTCAGTAATTTGCATTAGATTAGTCCTGCTAAGTTCTAAACTTTTTCCCCCTCTCTCCCACTCTTTGCCCTTTTGAAGCTAAAAAACTAAAGAAACTTACTGAATCAAAAGACAGAAGAGGGAAGCAGGAAAAATGAAATGAGACACCCCGAGGGAAGCAAATGAAATGAGACCCCCCCCCCCCCATCCCACCTCTCTGTGCTTCTACAAAAAGAAAAAGAGTTAGAAAGGAATTATTATTTTCTTCTCTTTTCCAAGAAATGAAAGTAAAAGAGTGGGAAAATTTGGGCTAAAAGCATTTTTTTTTTAATATAAGAAGCATTAGTACTGGTTCCCTAACTGCCCTCCAAGCAATTCGAACACATGACCAAAATTATAGGTACAAGGTGCTCTTGCCAACAAACCACCTTGTCTTGTCATGCTATAAGCATTTGTTACTGAAATAGAAAAATAAATTTCAGAAACTTAAGCTGAGGGTATAGAATACAGGAAAAGGGTTGATGAGATGTTACTAATTTGCATGGGAGAAAGAGTGCAAAAGTGGCTTTTCTATGGAATAGACACCTTCACTTGCTACACTTAACAGGAGAGATTTACACATGAACAATACATATATATATATATATATATAAATGTATATACATATACAAATTGATGTTCAGAGAGTAAAGTTTTATGTGTTTGAAATTCATAAAATTATTTGATCGAATTAAATCAATCACAAAGTAAGTGTACTATATTTTGTTATGTGATTGATCACCTTTCCTCGACTGCGCACCAATCACACTATAAATATATTACACTTGACATATAATTAATTCAAATTCAATGAAACACGTACTGCCTAGAATTTCCTATAAAAATTGTGGAAAAATGACTGCAAGAGGCAGAACCGATGAGAACAGTATCGGCATTTTGAATAAATCAAGGTGGGTAATAAGGTGCTGCAGCAGGGTATTAACCTTGTTTGAGGTAAGCGCGGAGGGTATCAACCTTGGGGTGGAAAAGAAAGGGGGGACACGTGGCGGGGTCCCAGAAAAAAGATGGGGTAACCAATCATATTGTGGGATCTTTTCGCCAGCGTGGGCAGAGGGCAGCCAATCAGTGGCTCGACAAAATTAAGGTTTGCTGACTGAAAGTGGGATGGATGTGTGTGTTTTCACTGTGATATTTCTGTGTAAGACTGAGAAACTTGTATTTTTATTTTATGTTTTCTTCAAAGGGTGTGAGACTGAGAAGCTGATTATACGTTTCCTGTGTGCATGTCTTGTGGAGTAATGAGGAGGGTTACCTCCTTTCACAAACCAAACCCTATTTATATACCTATCAAACTAAATCAATTACATGATAAGTGTGACACATTTGTTATGTGAGTGATCAATTTTTTCAAACTCCAATTTTGGTTTCGTCAAACTAAATCAATCACATCACAAGTGTGATACGATTGTTATATAATTGGTTCAAATTTGACTAAATTTAACTCAGGTTATAATTTTTCCTACAACCTAGCTAGCTGTAGAAGGTATTTGGATGAGATGAAAAGAAATGAAATTAGGATACTTCACCCAAAAAAAATGTTAAGTAATTTTATTCTTAACGAAATAAGGATACAAAATATTTGTTTAATTCAGGGGGAAATTAGTTTAGATTTGGTAATAAGTAATTATATATCTTAATCATAATAAATACATCGATTATGATTCAATTGCTAGTATATTTTTTATTAAGGACCGTCTATGGAGTAACTAAATTTGATTTTTTTTTAAAAATCATAATTAATCAATATTATTAACTATAGTCAAATAAAATCAATGAAATAATTTAAATTTTTATCACAGTTGATCAATATTTACACTGATTTTAACTATGCCCAAAACAGTTAATGCTTAATTTGTATTCAACATATTTATTTTAATTATTGCAAAAAATCATATCTTTTCTCTGAGTTACTTTTATACTTAAAGTGGAAAATAGATCAGCAAGACAGGAATATGGTTTATGATTATGATAATTAGGTTTAGTTCTATCCTGTTGCAGTGTTAGGGCTACTATTGACAGGTACAAGAAAGCAACTGCTGATTCCTCCAATTCTATGTCCACATCTGAAGCTAACACCCAAGTAAGTTTACTTTTTACCTTGAGTCACTGCATAAAATTTAGTTTATTCTGTATATCACAAATGAGAATGATTTAAAACTAGCTACCCATCTATGGAAAAAATTGTATTTTACGTCCGCACAAGTTAATCCATTGAGGTTATAATTTCATTATTTTTTAATACATCCCATTGTATGTATCTCATAACTCTAAAAGGCCTGTAGTTTAAAATTTTAATTCTGTTAAATTTCTAACGAAAACAGCACGTGCATGGCACGAGCTCCATTAAGTCTTGAGGGCAATTAAAGATATTTTCATTAGAAATTTAGTCGAACTAAGACTTTCGATTATAATTATAAATTTTTTGTAGCTATGAAATTGAATATGATGAGCGCAAAAATAATTGAATCAGAATTGCAAAGGGACTAACATGTGGGATGCAGAATGCAAGTCACCCCCATTGGCGCAAGAACATTAATTTCATCAAAATTGTTAAAAGAGAAATATATTTGAATACTCGAATTTCACCATTAATACCATTTTGATACTCGATTAGTATTTTTATTTATTTATTCTAGTATCTTTTAATATAATAACCATTTTAACCTTATATACTAAACATGAAAATAATTAATATACCAACAAAAAATTTACATAAATTTCAATTAATATATTTTTTCTTTGTTTCAACCAAACTTTCAAGTTTTACATTTAATTATTACTGGATTATAATATTTGCTTTTTTGTTATTTTCCACTAATTTTGTTTATTAATATTTATAGTTAATTATATTAAAAATTAAAATTCAAGACATATGTATTATTGCAAGTATTCAGTTTAATCTTTTAGGAAATTTTTAATATAAAATGTTAATTTTCAATCTTAGTTTAAGTTTTTCCAATTTTATTTTACTATCTCGATTAAATGCAAACACATATCTTTGATGATGATTAAAATACTTAATTAATTATGTCCTATATCTTTATATATTAGTTAATTAGAATAAAATTACTACTGGGAAACTATATCCTTGAGTCGACTTACTTGAGTATTATACAAGTTATTTAATAACGAATATTTTATAAATATTAAATGTAGTAAAAGCATAAAAAAGAATAAAACATAATAATCTCGACAACCAAATAATAAAATAAAATGGCTAACACAAAAAGATCAAATGTATTGTTTGATCTTTATGCCTAAAATTTTTTAAGTATATTTTAATTATTCTTTATCTTAAAATTTAAGTATCAGATCAGATGGTCGTCATTTAAAATTAATAGAAAAATAAATATAAGATATCAAACTGATAATTGTGATATATAGTCATATACCAATTGAGTCATTTATAATTATTTAGGTACGAAAGTGACATTAATTATAACAAAACTCACGCATTGCAATAAATCATATATATAAATTATTTTTCATCTCATATATTAGAGTTGGTATACTTTTCGTCTCATTAATTATAAAATTCTCCTTAATAGTTTTATACTTTCAAATCTATCATCAAATTTTGTTAATATTTTAACGAAAAATGACGTGCTAAGCCATGTATATATATGCAAGAACCTTTCACCAAAATCGCTAAGATCATATAATTAGTGTTTTTAGTATTATATGTTAGGGTTTGTTTTTTTTTCATTCCAATGATTATGGAATTTTTGTTAATTGTCTCATAAATTACAAAAAATTATAATTTGAGTTCTTTTATTAAATTTTATTAGTATTTTGACGAAAAAATCACATGATAAAGCCATCTATATATATATGCAAGAACCTTCATTCAAAATCATAAAAAGTCACCCTTATTCTCATCAACATAAAACTTCATGAGTCAATTACCAATTCTTGTAAAAAGAATATTAAAAACATAAAGAGATCATGAACTAGTAAAATAAAAATGGCAAAGTTACATTTCTGGTTATATAACTGTAAGTTATTAATTAGTATTTTTGGTTCTGTAACTTACTCCATTTACACATTTAGTCATTCTTTTTATGAATTTAGTCCTGAACATCTTACATTTGATCATTTTTGACAAATTTAGTCTTTTGTTGACAATTTTGGTCCTAAAGACCTATATGAGATCTATTATAGTGTGAAAAAGATCAAAATTGTCAATACGGGACTAAATTTACCAAAAAAGACCAAATATCATGTGTTGATTACTAAATTCATAAAAAAACAGGATTAAATGTGTAAATAGAACAAATTATAAGACCGAAAGGGCTAACGGCCTAAATTTGCCTATAGAAATCAGTAGAGAAAAGCACGTAGGTTCTAACAAATCCTTACATATCACCCTTCAAATTGTGATTTCATGTGTACCAGTTCTACCAGCAAGAAGCCACAAAGCTTCGACGTCTAATAAGAGAGATACAGACTTCAAACAGGTTAATGAATTTCGACAAAATTCATAAGAGTGTATATATATATATTTGTCTGCACACGTTCCACAAACTGATGATCATAACGACTCTGTAGACAAATTCTTGGAGACGGTGTTAGCAGTATGGCCTTAAGGGAACTGAAGAACATGGAAGGAAAACTGGAGAAAGCAATCAGCCGAGTCCGTTCCAAGAAGGTACTAAACGCAAACGTAAACGGCGTTTTTCCAGCTAATTTTGTATTTATATCTGTTCTCAGCAGCATGTAAGTTGATGACAAGTTTGAGATTTGAAACCTTGAATTCTTTTTACCAGAATGAGCTGTTGTTTGCAGAAATAGAGCTCATGCAGAAGAGGGTAAGTTTTTATTTTTCATACCCTAATCTCTTTTGTATCTCAATTAATTGGGAAAAGTATATTTTAGTTCGCTAAGTATGTCTAATTTTAATTTTAATTCGATAACTATGTCCATTTTTGTTTAGGTCCAATAACTTACGAAATTGCTCAATTTTAGTCTTTTGGCAGATTTTTGGATAATTTTACCCCTATGCAATTTTCGAAAGGCAGTTTTAGTCCATATGCACTCATAGGGGTAAAATTGTCCCAAAATCTGTCAGAGGACTAAAAATAAGCAATTTCGTAAGTTATTGAACCTAAATAAAAATGGACATAGTTATCAAACTAAAATTAAAATTAGGCATACTTAGCGGCTAAAATAATACTTTTCCCCAATTAATTTCCACTTCTTATGTATTTGGTTGCAATTCTTTGGCCTATAATGCTACAAAAAAAAATCAATACTGGCACTATTTGCGTACACTTAGGCTTTAGAGAAGTACTGATTTTTGTAGGAAAAATTGAAAATTGTAACAAAATTAAAAAGGAGTAGTATTTGTAAAAAAAAATAAAAAGCAAATTTGGGTAGTGTTTGTGGGGGAGGGGAATAGTACTTCTAAAACAAGCTTAATTGGTTAAAAATCATTTTATTTCTATATATGGAAAAGATACTATATCTGCTTGTATTTGTATTTATTGTTTGTTAATAATAATAATTTTTTCCAGAAAAATAAAGAATGTTATTTTGATTAGTATATTTTATATTTATTATTTTAAAAATACTAATAAAAAATTAAATATTTAATTTGATAATGCTCCCACTAAGTAATATAATTGTTGATTCAAATTGGCGTGACTGCAAAAAAAAAATATTAATTAATTAAAGCCATCATTTGTTTTATATGTTTTTAGTGATATAGGAATAATATAATTAGATAATACAGATAAAAATAAAAATTCTAACATATTAAATATGTGAAAGTATAATTTTGATCATTATTAAATTTTTAAAATTATTTAAAAACTTTAAATCAACTTTAAAATTGAATAAATCAACAAAAAAATAATAGGCCAGATTGCATATTCCGCTTCTTAAATGATACCATAACACCGAGCAAATATAGTTGTGGTACCAAATTGTAATAAAACTAGCAAAATAAATAAGTTTAAATATATTTTTTGTCCTGTAATTTTTGTGTTTAGCATTTTTATCTTTTCTCTTTATAGCCTTGTGAGATAGTCTTGTAACTTTTTGATATTTTACGATTTTGGTCTTTGCGGTGCTGGATTTTGCAAAAGTTGCCGAAATAAATCATGCGTCTCTTGTTATTTTGACATTTTTATCCTTTTATCTTTTTGGGTTAGAAAATGGTCCTATAAGTTTTTGAAAAATTTTGCAATTATTGTCCTTTCATTGTTGAATTTTGCAAAAATTGCCAGAATAAATCATGTGTCACCTCTCTTTTTCTTTTTTTTTTTCTTAACAGTTCATTCATATTGACAAAAGTGAACTAACCAGAACAAAAGCTCCAAATCAAATGAACCACGTGAGACGCACATGATTTATTCTGGCAACTCTTGCAAAATCTAGCATCGAAAGGATCAAAATTATGAAATGTCAAAAAGTTAGAGAATTCTTTTTCAATCCTAGAAAGATCAAGGATAACAATATCAAAAACTACCAAAATTATAGGATAAAAAATGTATTTAACTAAATTTTATTTTTTTATTCACAATATGACCTTCATACTACAAAGCGACACTAGAAAAATATGATTTTCTACTACAATTAAGTATTGTAGCCAAAAGAAGAAAACCACGACAAATACAAATCAACCACGGCTTCACAATAGCCATTAGCCGTTGTTTTTACAGGTACAGCCAAAACATTAGCCATGACAAATTTTTTGCTGTTGCTAAGAATCATTAAGAATATTGATTAATCATGGTAAAATTTAAGTTTTTACTTTGATTTTTTTTTTTAACCGTGGATGATAGTATTGGTTTAGCACAATTTTTAAACCGTTGTCATTTATAGTGCAGCGAAAACTCAATTTTTTTTTATAACAATATATATATATATATATATATATTATATACTTGTTAACTAATTACTTGGATGTATATATATATATTATCAGGAAGTAGAGGTGAACAACGCAAACATGTATCTTCGAGCTAAGGTGATGTTCATCTACTCAATGCCCAAATATTTCATATTGTGCGACAAATATTTGATATTTGACATGGAGATTGGTGGTATGGTGCAGATAGCAGAGAGTGAGAGAGCACAGCTGCCGATGACTTCACAACCTTACGATGTGCAGAACTTGCTTCCTGTCAATCTCCTTCAACCTAATGATCACCACTACTCTTGCCAGGACCAAACACCTCTCCAACTAGTGTAAGTTAATTCATTCCTGTTTTATAAGATTAGAATATTTTGGGGGGATAATTAAGATCCATTTATAAGAAAAAAGAGTTAATTTTGGAGGTCATTTGGTATTTTTGTTTTTTAATTTTTTAAAATATCATTTTGATCCCATATCCTTTTAGTTTTCGCAATTTTAGTTCCTTTTTTAACATGAGTTCATAATTCTTGCCAGAAAAACACATATGCTTCTTACGTGACATTTTAAGATTTGGATTTTTTTTGTTCAATTCTATCAGTATTTTGCCCTTTAACTTTTTAGGGTAGCATTTTCATCTTGCATTTTTTTTTTAAATTTTTGCAATTTTTAGTCTTTTTTTCACCAGTATTAACCCTTCTCACTCGTCGAGATGAACTTCGGCAAACAAAAGGATTAAAATCATGAAAATTAAAAAATACAAGATCAAAATGCTAGCTTAAAAAGTTTAAGGATAAAAACGTCAAATAATCTAAATTACGAAATTAAAAATGCATTTAATCCCAAAAAAAAAAGAAAAAAACTACGATTTTAATTTGTAGTATATATTTTGGTAGTCACAAGGAATTTATAATGTAGATCTTAATTGTAGGAGGTCTAAATATAAGTTTTCTAAAAGTGATGATTTTATTAATATATATGTATATATATCAAAATCTAAAGAAGTGTCCATGTAACGCTCCCTCTTTTATGGTCATATGAAAATTGAGGTTCTAATTCACTATAAAAAATATAATTTTTTTGTTAAAGCTAATTACAAGTGAAAAGTTGTAACAAATACTAACATGTTTGGTTTTATTTTTTAAAATTTTTCAACTTTCAGTTAAGAAATATGTGTTTAAAGTATTTCATTTTAAAATTTTCAACTTTCAATTGAAAATATGTGTTTTAAATTTTGCATAATTTTCGTGTTAAAATGATGAAAATATATATAAATTAGTTGACAATATTGTGTTTTATGTTATTCATTTCTGAAAGCGAAACCGAAACTGAAACTCTAGATATAATTAAAAATCATGATAAATATTAATTTCATTGACTTTTTATTTGACTGTGGTTGAACATAGTATTGATTTGCAATAAATTTTAAACTATGATCATTGATTTATAATTTAGAAACATTCATTTTTTTGTAGTAAATTTTTGGGTCGAAAAAAATAGTCTGAGGCCATTATTACATATTTTTTTCTTTTATATGTTAAGAGGAATGGATAGTCAGGTGAATACATATATGGCATTTTTGGTTTGGCAATGAAAGACTAATTTTAAAAAAATGACACATTGAAAACATTTGTGGTCGGAGATTGCAAAATTTTGTTAGAAAATGTCCCTGATTTATATTTTTCATGTGATACACATATGATATTTTCGGACGATAAAGGTTTTCAATATGTTATTTTCTTAAAAAACATTTATTTTTTATAGCCAAAATGATTTTTTTGTTGGATCATTTCTCGATTTATGCTTGTTATCCCTATGCAGGGGCCATGCTAATCTTCTCTGTGTTGTTCCAATTTTATCAAATGTTCCTGAAGGGACACCAAATGAATTTTAAATGAATCAAAAGGAGCACCTTCCCATATTTACAGGATGAAAATTGTAACTTTTCCTATAACGATACGTAGATAAAAATTTATGTATTTGGACTAAAACAATATAAAAAAACAGTGTTATTATTAAAATCGAAGCGCACAAATACACACGATCATACTTGTCATCATCTATATAGTTTTTACATGTTTATGAACTACAGTGCTTTATTTATACCATGTGAAAACTTACAAATACATCAATATCTCAAGGTGAATAATTGCTACATGTAGAGAAGTCAATTTGATTTACTCTGCAGTATGTGATGTATCCTAAATATGTGATGATATATTCCTTCCTGTTTATGCAGATAACAACTGAAAAGCCCAAGAAATCCTGAAGTTCAATCAGAAAGAGTGGATTAAGGGGATGTCCTAAAGAGTGCATTTTCAATGTAAAAAAACTAGTATTTGAGAACTCAAGATTCACAAAAAACTCAAGTATTGCAGATGTGGGAACTGTATCTATTATACTATTTATTAAAGGGAAGACCTCTAAAATACCTGTCACAATTGGTAAAGTGCTGATCGCGTAAAACGTTCGTAACTTTATCTATTTCATCCACAAACAACCGTTTTTTTTTTACAAATTAATTTTATTAAGAATTCATACTCACAAACATTTATATTTAATTCATTTTATTAGTTTTGATTAGTTCATTTTTAATTATGATTTCCTTCGATCTACATGTAGAAATGTATTCCACCAAAATCACGAGAATCCCTCTAAAGATATATATATATATATATATATATTGCACGATTATAATTTTCTTTTTTCTTTTTTCCTTGTTGTTTCATGGAAGGTTTTATATACCTATTTACACTTATTCCGCTATTTCGCCTTTGGAGCAAGTCCAAGCGAGGCTCAATGCCTCTACTCCAGCATTGAATCTAGCAACAGTGCCTACTGCCATCAATCTACTGCTAGGTGAGCAGCTTCGACTATTCATAGTACAGATTGTCAATGCAGTACTATGAGGTTCCCAAGCTAGCCTAGCAGGACAATCTTCCTAGCAGAAGAGGAGTAGGACACATGGTGAGCAAGTTTTTGCTAGCCTCCAGCAGGATGGTCTTGCACTTGCCGAGCCTACCAGCTAAGAGGTGCTTCCAATAGGGCCCCCCAGAGCTGGCACTCTCGTGAAAAGAATGACAGAATTTTGTTAAGGGATAAGAAAAGAGGTCCAGCTCTTGGACCATGGTATTCCCTTCAATGGTGATACCATTTTAGGGCACCCTCTCACTTTCCCACCTACAATGGCACTACTGATCCTACTAAACACATCCGTAAGTTTGAGAACACAGCATTGCTGCATAGGTAAATCAATGGTATTAAATGCCGTACATTTCTTACTACACTAACTGATTCTGCTTAATAATGGCTTGACCAGCTTCCAACTGAATCAGTTACTCTTTTGCATAACTTAGTGCACTTTTCCTATATAAGTTTGCTAGCAGCAAGAAATACCGAAAATCGGCCATCAACATCTTTGGAGTCAAGCAAGAGGAAAAGAAAAATTAAGGGCTTATATCGAGCGCTTCAACAAGGCCATTATGAGGTCCTAGTTACACATCCAGAAGTCCTGACCAATGCCATCACGCAAGGACTCTGAAGCGTACCTCTCTTAAAATCCCTAGCCAAGAAGTGTGTTTCTGACTTCTACGGCCTACTAGCTCGGGCAAAAAGGTACATAAACCTAAAGGAAGCACAGCTGTTAAAGAAGGATAATCCTCACGATCAGAGAAAAGACAACGAAGGACCTTCCTCCCACAGGAGCTGGGAACCTAAAAAACGGTTTAATCCCCCAAATTTCGAAAACGAGCATTACACCCCACTCATGACCAGCTCGGCACAAATGCTCATGGCCATAGATCGGCTCCATGGCCTATGGTGGCCTAAGGGGTCTAAAGAGGGACCTAGCTTCCTAAATCTAAATATTTTTATAGGTATCATTGAGAGTATGGACATGACAGCAACAGGTGTCCTTAGCTGAGACAAGAGATAAAAAGGCTTATACAAGCCGATTACCTAAAAGACTATGTGAACACAGAAAAGAGGAGAGAGCAAAAGAAAGAACACTCCTACAATCGCAATTCTCACAAGAGCGAGGAACGAGTAGATGAGCCCTCTAGGAGGGAGAGGAAATGGAGTTATTTGCATTTTGCCCTCCAGCCTTTTTTTGTTTTTTGTTTTTTTTTGAGAAATCACCTTCCGACCTTTGTAATTTTTGCACATTACCTTTATTTTTCATTTTCAGGCCAAATTTTGTTTATTCTCCAACTGTGTAAAACACGTGCGCATAAGGCCAATTCTTTGATGGGTAAATTTGTAATTTCACCCATTTGCCCCCTTGCCCCCCTAAAGTGAGCGTGAGAAGCCCCTCCTTGCCCACAAAAACTTTCTCCTTCTCTCTTATTTTTTCAAAGCATACAATAAACTAAAAACAAGGAAATACACACCATCCCCAACAAAACTTTTCTCCTTACTTTTTTTTTTTTTTTTTTTCCCTTTTCTGTTCTTCTTTAAGCCTAATCCTCCAAAATTAGGCCTGGGATGATTTACAGTGAACGATTATATGATTCAGCCATAAAAAGAAACTGCTGCTCCCCACACCCTACACCAACACGAACAACAGCGAAAAAAGTCGAAAACTTGAGCAAAGAAAGGCAAATTTCATGAAGAAATTTTGAGCTACCCTGAATGCATCACAAAAGCTGGACGCCCACAATAGCAAGTCTCTTTCATTTAGCTTGATTTCAACCTTCTCAACCGTTGAAATAAGATAGTGGGGCAACAAAATTTGGGATTGGATGATATGCAGCTAACTTGGGGTGGAAAGGGGGTGAAAGTACAAATTTACCCATCAAATAATTGGCCTCACACACGTGTGTTTCACGCAATCGGAAAATACACAAAATTTGGCTAAAATTGAAAAATAAAGGTACTGTGCAAAAAAATTGCAAAGGTTGGGAGGTGATTTGTCAAATAACAAATTGGTGGGCAAAGCGCAAATAACCCCATATGTTGTGCAGTGTCTGCATTTTTAACACCTAAAACTTATTTAGAGGAAAGTGTAATTTTGCATTTTCAGATAAAATTTAAGTATAATTAGCCATTTTTTTGTACCGAAACCACTGAGAAATTTGTAAAGTTAGTCCAGAATTGCTTTTCCGTAAAAGCTCCTCTTGCACTAACTTTGCAAATTTCTTAACAAAAACCGTAAATCATGGGACCAAGAAAGCAAAACCCCCTTCTTTGTGGACCAAAAATGCAATTTAAACCTATTTCCTAAAACCAAATAGACCAAAACCTCTTGTCATCTCAATCAAAAATTTAAAACAAGCAAAGGTCTCATCTCTTTTCTTTTCTATGGTCCTCTCAAACAGAAAGGATGTGACTGTGCACAACCAAACCAACAACTTTTAGTATGAGAAGAATGGCAACAGGATATTATCTACTGTATTTAGGAACGTAACCATATTCATATAACTATCAGAAATCACAATATAAATTTACATTTACATATCCTTTTTATCCCTATTACAGATCAGATACGATAGACTGTGTAAATGAATTTCGGCTATCTTCTTCTGCATGCTATTATCGGCTAAGGACGCATGGCTTGAGAAGAGACTGAAGGCTAAAACCTTCTTCCCTCTGTCTCAAATGATACGGCCACCTTAAAGCCGAAATAAGTAAACTCAACGGTGAGATTCAAGATATTATGTCTATCCTCTCATGCTGTTATTCCACATCTAGTAACGTATTCATTTGACGCATTTACATGTCTATACCACAGGCCTTTTACCTCAGGGGACCCAATTTCGAGCCATGGCTTTGCAGGCCCGCTAAAATGTATAACAGCTGCTGCTTCCAACTTATGTCTGTCGACCTCTGGATACTGATGCCCCATACCAGCTACGTGCCATGAAGGATCAATATGGTGCACATGACCTTCAAATGCGACTAAGGCAGGTGGAAGAGCTCCAGGATGCCACAGTGCGAAACCAGAATCAAGGCTCTGCAGAACATACGAAAACAATGATATAGCAGGATCAGCAAGGGATAATTATAAAGAATGTACCAAATGTTGGAGTATTTATTGAAAAATCATTTGATTTTAGAAAATTACTTGATAACCCTTGCAGTTGTGTTTTATGTCACTGAATCGTGCCACGAGGAATCAGTAATGTGAAACATAACTTAACGTGCTATACATGACTGTAGGGGGTCTAGTGTAATTTTTCAAAACCAATCAGGATTTTGTCATATGCCTATACCTTTAATTGTAATTAACTCAGTCGGTAAACAAAAAACATGATCAGCAAAGAATAGCATGCAGAATCAGACATTTAACATACTGACAAGTTTAAGCCAATCGTGATATACTGCAGTGATGTTGGTCTTCCTCCATCTTCTCAGGTCAAACACATTCATCCCATAAAGCCACCCACAACGATCTTGATCCAAATTAGACGATATGATTGTATGGGTGAAATCGAAATAGTCCTTGTACTTCCTTCCTGGACAACAGTCACGTCCGCACCATGAGTCAGCAACTGCACCCACAACTTTCTGATACAGATCCATGTCCCACAGAAATGATAAGTCACGTTGTACCACTACATCATCGTCCAAGAACACAACTCTGTTCAGATCCGGAAACAGCTGTGAGATTCACAAGAATCAGAAAATGGATCAATCTTAATGAGATATATTCATCCACATGACCATTCCACTTTATGCTTAAGTCAAGAAATTACCTCAGGGAGATAAACGCGTAGGTGATTCAAAAGGGAGATACAACTGGGATTTAGGACATTCAGTTTGTGATAATTTTCCTCCATATATTCCAAGTCTTCCTCCTTCAGTTTTTTGTACTCGTGGTTCCGGATTTGGTGATGAATTTCTAACATTTCCTTTACTCCAACATTTACTTCATGAGACCAATCATATTGATGCAAGCCCTTGATTTCGATAACTGCAGAATCAATTTTGTTGACTGCAAACCATGCATGCATCGAAGTGTACGACTTCTTGTCAGTGACTACATGGAATACCAATTTTTCGGGATTGATTGAGGTCTTGATGGCAGAGGAGATAACAACAGAGGCAGCAAGGACATTGTCAGTTAAAAGAACAACATGATGAAAAGATGGGTCGGTAAGACGGTAAACATATTGAGGTAGAGGTATGCGGGAACGCGCCACAGCATTTACAGCATACTCTTCAGCCAACTTAAGAGAAAGACAATGTAGGCTCTTGGGTACACCATGAGCAGCTAAATGCCAGTAAACAGACTCATGCCCTTTAGCTGTTTTCACAATGTGTTCCATATTCTGGATCTGCATATTGAGTAAAGAAGTTTTGCATGAGTCGATTTGATCAGACATGTCATAATCGTCCTGCCACAATCACATAACAGAAGGAATCCTGCAAGCAAAGAAATAATAGATTTCGAGTGCCTATCTGAGGACACAACAAACAAATGAGATAATTATTCTCGGAACCAGAAGTTCATGAGAGCCCCCAAGGTTATGATGAGGTTAAAACTAACCATTAGGTTCGTGAAACCCATTGGAGCATGGTTATGTAAGGTTCAAAATACATCTAACCATTAGGTTTGTGAAACCCATTGGAGCAGCTGATGTTGCTGCGTGATAGGTTTAATTCATACGTGATCTCGATATTATGTCCGGCAGGCAAATTATGTCTCCTGGATCCTACAACATATGAAAATATATATATTTTTCAAATGTCTCTCATTACCTTAGTTTTCTCCCAAGTCCTACAGATCCTTGAATATTATATACCAAACTTTCCAAGTTAGATCCTTGAATAATCCTATGGAGTTTTTGATGTCCATGTACCAGAAGCTGGACACAAGAATCTAACCTCTTTGTCCTACAGTGTTTCCTGCCCTTGTATCCATTTACAAGAGCTCCTTCCTAATACCATCTACCATTTATTGAATTAAAAAAGTGGGGATTGCTACCCGTGAGATCCCACACATACAGCACTAAATGCTTAATTAGCATGAATAGAAATTCCTAAAGCGTTTTAGCTGAATAAAATCCATTGTGTCTCTTTCATCAGTACAAAACAATATTCTGCCAGTGCCATGTTGGTAAAAATTTGAAGAGCGCAAAATGTGAATTTGTAAGGTTGGCTATGTTGAGAATAGCATACCACAGAAAGTCACTACAAAAAAGAATATTAATGACAAAGAATTAAGTAATGATATAAAAATATCACTCTTATATGTATCAAGTAACAACAAATTTTATTTTGTCACCATAATGATTTAATAGTAATAATATTTGGGAAAAAGTATCACTAGCAATAACTAGTGATAAAAAAATTATGCATAAAATTGTTATTATAAACAATTATCAACACATAAACAATGATAATGGAGAACTAACAAATATAATTATCATCATGTTTGTATTGGCACTAAGCTATCACTATAAACGTGTCATTGATAGTGTATAATGGTAATCTTTTACACAACACTTATCACTAATAATATAGATCTTTAAAGCAGTAAGTAAAGAAAAATATGGGCAAAAAGCCATCGGAAACAACTTCAAGCTTCATTCTTAGCCGGGAAGACGATGCCAAAGTTTTCATGCACAAATTATGAAGGCTAAACTCTTCCAGACTGAGAGCCGTTAAACCACAACTTATGCTGCCAACCCACAATAAATGAAACTGGTGTTACTAATTAAGCATAATTTTCCATTGAACAAACACATTCCATAACCACCTTTCTCGCGTTACATGTTCTCAATAAATTTTATGCGCCAGAACGAATAAGGAAATGATATTGCTAGAATTGTTTTCCACCTCCTTTCACACGTCTTTTTTGCTTTCATTTTCCTTCCCATATTTTTCTATTAGGCAATATCAATTTCAGTTTTCTAAAACTCCATAGAGTTTGGAAGAGTTTCCTAACAAGTTACATTGAAAAACACTCACATAAACTTGGTGTTTCACCAAATAGTAAAAATTGGTAAAAATTGTAAGCAACCCTAGTAATATTGCAACTATGTAGATTACCCTCTTATAAAAAAAATAGCAATCTAATCACCTATACTTTTTAAAATGCAGCAATTTACTCCATATGTTTTTAAAAATAGAGAGGTAAATTATTCATTTTCAAAAAACACATAAGTATAAATTGTTATTTTATTTTCATATAAAAAATAATTTACTAGTATCATATTCAATAAATTTCACTGCATCCAGTGAAAACTATAACTCGTCTCTACTGCAAGTCCCACTAATAATGTGGTTTAGAACACGAGTCCAAGAAAGAATTTCCAGAATAGGATAAGCAGCTACAGCCTACAAATAAGGAGCGAATTCTTATAGGATCTATTCAAGATTCAAGAAAAGTAGTGTGAACCCAGAACTCATCTATAATTATCTGACAGCGACTGCTAGGAATAATGGAAGCAGACATTAGCAAATGCAAACAAGAAAGGGTATAGGTCTAGGACGAGAGGGGAGTAATAAATGGCAGTGAAAGTTACCAAACTTACCATGGTTTTGGCCTTGATAGCGAAGGCTTTAATGCCTTGTTTGTTAGAATTCGTCGTGTCACTCACAAGATCCTTGAATGAAATTGGTCCTCCAGTTGAACCCTCTGATGTTTGAATTCCAACTTCACCCCTATCCTCATTGCTACCAGTGGCTACCTCCAGCAACGCCCTTGTCAGCTCTTCTCTGAGCTTTTTTAGCAGTATGTAGGGTAAAACAATTATCAGCACAGTGGTAAAGACAAAACTGCAATAATATCATTGGATTTATGAAAGCCATTTGTATGTAAAGCTCACAATATATAGAAAAACAAAATAATTTTTTGATTATTCATGTATATTAATATCTGTACTAACAAAGGAAAAACTCCATTTTTATTCACAAACATCGATTACTTACACTGTCAAATCAATTTTTTAAATTACAAAATAATTTTTTATGTATTTTTCAACCATCCCAACTCAATTTTTTGTTCTATCTATGTATTGATACTATCTACTTATACTATTATATATATAAATAAGAAAAAAAAATTTCACTCACAAACAACACGATACCAAATTTTTGGTATCACAAGTATTCCTAAGTTAATTTTCTTTTATTTAGTTATTTATTTATTTCTTTTATAATGTGATATATTGGTTTATATATTTTATTCATAGGTATAATATATTTTAAAGGGGAAAAAATTATTTATTATATGCACATGACGGTTGGTTATATATAATACAAATACAATACAAATTTTTACTAACAAAGGCTTACAATCGAGTAAAATGATATATATTCAGATAAATTTCGCAGAGGGTATCATTCTAATTCTTTTTGGTTAGAAGCAATAATTTCATGCGCTCGTAATAAATTATAGAAATTTTATAAGAGTTAATGAAACCCAAGTTGTTATATCAAGAAAAGATAAATATTTTACTACAATTTTAATTAATGTAAATAAATTTGTCAATTATCAAATATAGCAATTTAAGAGAACCTAATGGATTTCATTTTCTACTGACATTTATGTAAAGAAAATAATGGGATCAAGTCATGTAAAGTACATGCATGCCATTGAGCAAATACAATAATTTAAGAACAAGTGGTCCTAGTAAAATTAGAGGGCAGTTCAACTAGTGAAAGCTGAATACCGACAGCCCACCAAAGGCACTTATCCACACGTCCACACAGGCTCTATTTATATCAAGTGTGCTGGCTCCAGGATGAATTTTGTACCCAGAAATAATTCTTAGTCAATCATAAATTGTGATGCTCCTAAGGAGTTTTTCTCAATCAGATCAGATAGCTTCAACCAGTATAAGTGGGTACCAGAAATTTATTCTTGGTAATGATGACAAGAAGTTAAAATCATTATCTTTGTATTCAATTTGAATTTTCTCAACAGAAAAAAACTATTTCCGTGAATTTTAAGAAATGAATAAAATTTAATTATTAAATAAAAATAAATTTTAAAAGTATTAAATATAATTTTTTAAATTATAACAAATTTAAGTATAATTATACTAACCTTTAAGAAAGAAAAATGTAATTATGGCAATCGAAAATGACACTCACCTGGGCTGAGTCGCTCCCGCCCAAGAACCTCCACGTCAGGCACCCTGCATCTCGTGTAAGCATACTCTTTTACACTTTTACCCATAAACTATTCAGATATTACAGCACCACACCAAAATAGGAAGTAAAAAAACAAAATAAAATTACCAATAGAGGAAGAGCAAAGAGCGCCGTATTCCAAGACAAGAAATGCAGTTCTAACGAAAATAAAGGGCAAAACGAACCCAAGCAGCAGCACTGCCGGCAACATCGCCGTCCGGTTAGTCAACCGCCGCCCAACAGAATGCTTCCCCTTCATTTTCGGCAAAAAAAGTCCCCCTCCGCCGCCCGCGGCGGGGATCGCGGCACTGCTTACGGCCAGTACTCTCTTAATACCAGTCGTCGATATATACAACTTCATATTCGGAGCTCCGGCATCCGCTTCTTCTTAGAAAATACGTCATCGCATAATCAAACTCAGCTCCAGATCCGCTTGCTTGATAATTACCCCCCCTGAACACCTTAACGCAGATCAATATCGCAGAAAAATGTAACTCGATTTGCAGAAAGCATTGGATTAGTAGGAAAATTAACTCAGAGAATAAATTACCTGAGCTATAGTTCAGTAGTTTCCTCTTTCACCATCGAACTCTCTCTCTCTCTCCCTCTATATATTCAAGAGTTTGCTGTAATGCTACAGATGCTGCGATTTGTCAAAAGGAGAATAAGATCACGCACTATTCAACGTCACTTCAGAAGCATAAACTGACGCCCTCAATGTCATATATTTTAGAGAGAGAAGGTGAGGAGAGGAGAGTGGGGGATCCAAAAGCCAAAACGAATGCCGCGTTAAATGCCACGGGACTTGTATAGATTGCTTAGCTCCTCCCCCGGCTTAATTGGCATCAACCTGTCGCTTATTTCCTATAGTTATATACATATGGCATCAACCTGTCGCTGATGGTTACTCTAATCCCTCACACTTAATGAATAGTATAGATGAACAAATCACTTTTAATTAAATAGTTAAGGATTTCAATTTTTTTATTAAATGAAAACTGTGTTAGTGAGTAATTTAGAACTACTTATATAAATGATTTATAATTCTGGCAGCGCATCTGAATTTGTATTGTAATTAATTAGAATCAGAAATCATCCGAATACTGTTTAAATAATAAAAGAAATAAAGAACATTACATTTTTCTTCCATGAGATTTGGTGTATGGGTGAGCACAAATTTTTTATCGTGTTTAACAGTCCAAACACAAAAAAATTATCACAAATAAAAAAAATATATATAAAGACCCCTCTTGTGATATTAAAATGTTAAAAAGAAAACTTAAAATAAAACACCTCTTGTAATATGAAAAAAATTTAAAAAAATCACGTGATACCAAAGTTGGTGGTACACACGTGCTGACCGCAAATATGGGTCTAAAAGTTATATTTTTTTTACAATTTTACCCTTATCTCTCCTATAATATAATACTATATATAATTTAATAAATCTTAAAATAATAGATAAATATTTTATTAATAATAAAATATATTTTATATGTATATTATATTAATATTTTTAATATAATAATTTTTAATTATATAATTAAATTAATTAAATTTTTTTTTTTAATTTGCAGCCGTCGCTGCTGCTGAGGAGGCATTGCCCTTCTCACCCGTAGCCAACGGTGGTCGCCCAACAGAGAGGGAGATGGCAGTAAGGGCGATCACTATCGCCCATCAGATCTAGGTGACAGACGCCCTCCGCTTCTGGGCGATGCTGTCACTCAAACGGGATGCAGCAGCAAATCCTTTGCCCCCTTTGTGGGGGCGGCAAGGGGGAGCAGGATAGGCGGGTAGGGTGGCGTGGCGGTGGGGTGATTATTATATTTTAAAGATAATATTTTTATTTTTATAAATTATAATAATACAGAAAATATAATTATATCTAACATGTCATCTAACTCATTTTAAAAGCCAAGTAGGACTAAAATCCTCCAAAAAGAAAAAAATTAAAAATTGACATGTCATATCATTTTTGGGTCAAAAATTAAAATTTTGAGCCACCAAGTACTAAATTGTCATCAATTAAAGTTAATGAATAAAAAATATATATAATTATCAGATTAAAATTAATAGTGAACATAATTAACAGACAAAAAAGTATTTTTTTTTCCATATCAAGATTTTAATTTCATATATCATAGGTATATTTTAATTAAAATTTATATAATATTATATATATATATATAAAATTTTCTCATATGTATGAAGGGGTATTTTAGTCATTGCCCCTAAAATATAGGCCTAGGTTGACCAGGGGGCAATGTGAGTCATTGTTCATAATATAAGAGTAATGTTTTATATTTAATTTTATAGGGGGCTTTTTTATATTTTTTCATGTCACAGGAGACCAAAATAAATATAACCCCAAACAAAAATATATATTTTGATAGGTAAACGTGGGTACAATCTCTAGCTAATCTTTTGATTCTTCTCTTGAAGGATGTATTTCGCAATTTCAAAGGTAAAATCTTCTTGTAAATCTTCCTTTGACTTGGTTTGAATTTCTATAACACAAAATGGGAAGCAAGAATTGTCTATACTCAGTGAGATAATACTTGGTTACAAGGATAGCAAAATGTAGATATAGAGTAGGGATTTCACAAATAAAACTTCCTGATATTATAAGCGTTCCACGGTCGAGAAAGCCTTATAGAGATCCTCTGCTTGCTCTTTCTCATTAATTAAACATCCTCCAGGTTCATGTACTTTCCTGCATGTCTATGAAGTCAATGGTTAGTTTCTTAGCTAGAGACTCAAAAAGAGGGCCTCCACCGAGTCCATGGGTGAATGCACTAACCAGCACCTCCTCGTGAGTTTTTGGAACCTCAAGGATGGTTATGTTGAAGCGCTACACGTAGGCTCTTAGAGTCTCATTCTCTTCCTACTTGACGCAAAAAGTCTGATAGTCGATTTTTGGTACTTCTTGCTGCTAGCAAATTGGTGCTGGAATAGGGTGCTAAATTCTACAAAAGATTTAAGTGACCTAGCGGAAAGCTAGTCAAACCATTGTTGGGCAGAATTCGTTAGCGTAGTAGGGAAGACACGACGCATAATGCCATCAGTATACTTGTGCAACGAGGCTGCATTTTTGAACTTTTAGATATGTTCGACTGGATCAATGGTACCATCGTAAGCAGATAAGTATGAAGGTGATCGAGAATGAGCAGGGAGTTCCCTCGCCATGATGTGTTCACTGAAATGGACTTCTCGCTCAACAGGCAAGATTTTTTTTGTCACTTTCTGGTTGCCAGATGCCAGGGGGCTCATTTGCCATCAATCTAAAATGTGTTGGCAAGTTATATGACATGTCAGTCCAGCTATATGATGATGTGTCTAACTAAAATATTATTGTTTATTCAGCCTATCAATCTAATAAAGTAACAGATAAGTCTATAAACCTTGCCCCGCTGACTAATAAACTAATCGTTAGAGCACAGGCATGTGAACTTGGTCATCATCTTACATCGGAAAATGTGAAAGAAGTGCCATCATTGTGATGCTTTGCAGTGTCTTCGTGAGAAGATGATGTAAGCATCAAGACAAAATGGATAAAAGGGCAAACAATAATGCCCAAGTATGATTGAGAATTTGAGTGAAGGGATGAATATATCCCCATACCCATGTTTGCCAAATTCTCAATTACCAAAATGCTCTCACCATATAATCTTTTTAGTTAAGACAATTCAAAAAAAATCTAATAAAAGTATGTCGTGGATTTGAATTTTTGCAACAAAGCGTTTGGTCAGGTCATAAATATATTTTCTGACTTATATGTATTGATTCTTACACGCGGGTTAATATTATTTTTGGTCTTTTAATTATTTAAATTTGATCCCTCGTATTTAAATCTTATTAAATTTAGTCCCTGATATTCAGAATTTCATAAATTTTAGTTCTCATTGTTAAACATCTGTTAAGACTACCGAAATTGTCAAAACAAAACACAAAATGTATAAATTGCTCATGAGAGTTCGAACTCAGACATGTTCCCTAAACAATTGGTGGATTCAACAATTAACCATACATATTTTATTTTTTTAATTAAAATATAACATCTATACTTATATGAACAATGAAATTTAAAAAGAAAAAACATCTTAAAATCATGTTGAAAACTCTCAATACCAACCAAATTCAACTTAATAACCATCTCAAATTCCTATACAATTCCTACGTGTCCGATAACAAAGAATTAAAATACAACCAATTAAAATAACACAAATATCATATAATGCCATAAACACGATGCAAAAATGCATAAAAAAGGACATAAATGTCAATAATTAAATACATAAAAGTAATGTCATCAAATACATAAAGTTTCTACTCCAGCTATTATGAAGGGAGACATGAATTTCATCATTCTGCCAAATCTAGCTGCAAAGTTAATCAACAATATATATATATATATATATATGTATATATTTATAGTAATTCTGTTAGTTTTAACGAATACTTAGCTATGAGGACTAAATTGATCAAATCTTGAAAGATGGGGGACTAAGTCTGATAAGGAATAAATATAAGAGATTAAATTCGAACAAGTGGCATAATTAAGGGACCAGAAGTGATATTAACCCATTCTTACACGATTAAACCTTAGTTTATTGTGATTGTCAATCAATAATTATATATGTTGATTTTCATGTAATTAGGCGTTATTGTTTTGTGTTTGTCCATCAGCTATAGAGATGGTAACAATTGCATACACTTTAAAAAATAAGAATTATTGGCTATAATTTTAACAGTTATGGACTAAAAACTGTGGTAAATACTTTTTATTGACCATCGTTTAATAAAATCGATGCAAAAATATACATTTTTTTACTAATAAAAAGTTATTAGCCATGACAAATGTTTTAGCCACCCTCGCAGATACCACGGCCAACAACCATTGCATGACCATAGTTAATGACTATTTACTATGGTTATTTTGTTTTTATTGCCATAATTGAAAGTTGCATTTTTTGTAGTGATAGATGCACGTGGAATCATTTTAAGCGAGCTTATGAAGTGTTGCCCTTTCTTTCCCATTACGTAATATATATCTATACTATATAAAAAGAAAAGGTCTTTTTCTTTAATAAATGACGGTTATGACACTACAATACCAATTTTAGTATTATGTCAATAATGCCCCTAAGTTCATTTTCTTTTCTTTATTGCTTTTTTTTTTCTTTTTTAGAAATATGATGTGTTAGTTTATATATACATAATTATCATAATATATTTTAAAACTAAAAATATTATTTACTATATGCATGCAGGGACGGCATGCCATGACGGCTAGTATAAAAAAAAAAAGTCATTCCACACTAAAAAATGATGGTTAATGAGACAACTGCATCAATTTTTTGTGAAGTCAAAAATGCCCTTCATGACAAAATAGCTAAGTTATTCAACTTTTAAAAAATTTACATTAATTGATAAATTATTATTTTTTTATTAATATAATATACTAATTTATATATTTTACTTTTATTTATAATTTATTTTAAAAAAATATTTATTATATGCACATAACAACGACTTACCACCTCAAAAAAAATCAATTCACATTATTAGGACTTGATGCTAAAAATAATTATTAAAGATTCCATTTTTTAGAAGAAAAAATAGAAAGTGTGCCCACCACCAAAAATAAATAAATATATATATATATATATATATATATAAATGTAGTGTGGGGATTAAATTTTGACAAATTTTGGTAAAGAAAAAGCCATGTTTGCAAATTTCTTGATGCCCATCATGCCTACCTTAATTTTAGCTTTCAACATGCCCATTTGGGCCCACCACATTGATGCTCTACAATACTAGGTAGGTGGTTACATTGTTGTTTGCAATGGTGAATGATGCAAGGATAATGGATTATCGATTTTGATTAACGGATGAATTTATTTTTAATGAAAATAAATTTTAAAAATACTAGATGTAATTTTTTAAATTACAGAAAGTCTACGTATAAGAGAGTATAATTATATCTTTTTTTAGAAAAACTTTTTACTAGACAGATTTCTTTAAATGACCCTCTCGTTTTCCTTCTTTCTTTTTCTTTTTTTGAGGAATTAAATTCTTATTTCTTTTGCGTTCCTACCTTTTATGAGTGTCGTTAACAGAGACACACTCGATGAATATGTGCTTAAATATATTTTATATGAAATTTAAAATATTTATGTATTTTTATATTTTATTACTAAATTATTTTTTTGATTAATTACAATAAAGATATTGTGGAAGAAGTGTGAATAATAAAATTGGATAGCAGAAAGAGAAATTATATGTTTGGAAGAATAGGTAAAGAGAAAAAAAAATAACAAAAAACTCCAATGTAAATATTTTTTACGTCGGATTTATTTAATCAATATATTAAATGTCAGAAAATTACAGTCTATCTATCTGTGATAGGGAAATAACCCTCTTATTTGAACAAAAACACAAATATATTTTCCTCAATTTCTTAAAAATGTGCAAAGTGCCTCTTCACACACACGTGGTGTGCATCACGCGCTTTGGATGCGATTTTACTTTATTTGTAACTATAAAATGATTATAAAAACTACAAAAAAATGGGGGAAATCGCCAATCTAAAACGGGGAAGGGGAAGGAGGAGGTGGAGAAACAGGCGGAGGGGGGTTGGAGGAAGATGACAGTTTTTTTTTTATATATAATTATTTGTATTTTGTTAATATTTTTATAAAATTTATATATAGATTATATATGTGAAAATAAATTTTCCAACAATTGCATTAGAAAAATAAGGTGTCGCTGATAGTTTTAAGTAACATTTGATTTGAACCGTATATTATTAAAGATAAAATATGAACAATCAAACTTTTATATTAAATAAAATTCAACAATTGTGAAATAAAAATAAAAAGAAAAAAAAAATTCGAGCGTCCACAACACCACTCACGTGAAGAGGGATACTGTATACTTTTTTAAAACGTTGAGAGAGGCAAAGTGATGTTTTATTTTGTACAAGAAAACTATTTACCTATTTTTCGTATCACAGATATATAAAATTTACCCTATTAAATGTATATGAAATGTGGTTAGAACCCCTCGCCTCATAGCAATATACCCTTCTGTACTTTTTAAAGTGAAGCAATTTACCTCTCTGTATAAAGAGATAAATTGCTCTATTTTAAAACTCATAGGGGGATAAATTATTGTATTTTAAAAAAAACAGGGAGGTAAATCGCTATTTATTTTTTTATAAGAGGATAATTTGCTCATTTACGATGTCACAAGGGGGTTGCTTGCATTTTTTCCCTTTGAAATGTACTATTTTTTACACCTATTAAATTAATTTTCCATCAATAATTCTTTATTTATTCATATTCAAGTTTAGTTCATTTTTTCACTTTTGAATTAGTTATTCAATTTATCTTTAATTTTAATTTTAAATAAATTATAATAATAAAAATCTAAATTATGCAAATGCATCGAGTATGATCTGATTACTTGTAGTATTTATATATTAAGCCTTAACCCTTAGAGCAACTAACTTTGGTTGTCGTAATATTGATAAATAATAATAACTCATATAAAAGTGAGACAGTTAATCACATAAAGTGAGTCAAATACCCACACGCGTCCAATAGAACTCAAAATCATGACGCAAATTTGTTTCCAATTTTAACCTTAATCAACAAGACTCAGAAGCCACTGAAAATGAAGCAAATTGATCTTTGTTCATTATATTGTTTTGTGTAATTACGAATATCTTTACATTCCAGTCAAAGTTTAGGTCATTACATTCCTGACTGAGTGAGCTTCATTTTATTTGTTTAGCTGCTCTCGGTGACTGGCAATTCTCGAGTTCTTTTAATTTAGGGATAATTACAACCCCTCCCCTCATGTTTGTGGTGTACTTACACGTAAATCTTTTATTATTGGAGAAAGTACATCTAGAAGTTTGTTTTCTTCTAGCAAAAAGTCCCTCCGTTAGTTAAACTTCACTGAATTTGTTGATATTAACAAAAAAATCAGAAACAATCTATATTCACCTACGATTGACTTATTACTGATTTATAACATGTCAAATAAATTTTTCAGTGAATTTTGACTAACGGGGGACTTATTTGTTACAACGGAAGCAAACTTAAGGAGTGCTAGATATAATTTTTCAAATTACTGGGAGTTTAATCTATTAATATTCTTTCATACTGATATTGAACTCTCTAATATCTAATACTTTTGATATTGTCCACATACGGAGAAGTGCTGAATTATGCTGCGAAAAACTTACTACAGCAAGCATGTGGAGTACATGGTTTAAAGTCGCGGTATAGACGATAATGTTAGTACGTATTGTATCGCATCGGTTGCGATGTCGATCGGACGATACGAAACAAAATATTATACAATACTCGAAAATTTTTCAAAAAATAGTAAAATTATAAAAAAAAGTATAAGTATTACAAATTACTATATAATATTACAAATCAAAATTTTTATTACATTGATAAATTAATTATAGAAGCACTTATATAAGAAATTAATACATAAGAATAAAATATATATCATTATAACATCGGATATTATCCGCGATACCAAATAATTTTGATAATCATGGAGAAAGGTGCTCTGGAAATAGACAAGCAATGCAATTTTATTATACTCGGTTGATAGAACATGAAGAAAGTGCACTAGATCAGAACTGAAAGAATTACAGATGTGCAGAATACAGCATAGTTCCTATATACCTGCCTTATTATTTTGTAGGGCCCTACTTGTCAAAATATCAGTTGGATAGTGAGGTAGAGCACTTCAGATTTCAGACATTAAGGTTGTCTTCTGCTTCAGGACATGTAGGATAAATATGAATGTGATTTACAATGGACATAATTGTAAATTGAAGACTGAAAATGGTCCAGTTCTGTTCGATGACTTGAACGTAGCCGTTTTTCGCTTCAATGTCAGATAAAGGCCAATTGGTGAATGCCGGAAAAAAGGAAAAAGAACCGTCTGAGAAGCGGAAGTATCCCTTCGGTGTTTTGTGCTCCAAGTTTTGTTTTATCCTTCTGTTTTGCTTAAGCACTTGCGGTGTATTTACATGTGCATCGACATGCTACCGTCTTAGAAAAATAAACACCAATTGCGACATAAAGTAAACTCAAAAGATAATGGAACTGTAGGGCTCATGTTAAGTTGGAGACTTACTGTCAATCTAGCAAACATTATTCATGCAGTAACCCTGAAGCTCAGACAGCAGTAAAATGAGAAGCCTCAGATGGCTGTTTGATCTACATCGATTTCGATTTCTTTAACATGTTTTATCAATTTTAGTTTCATATTCAAGATTCATTGTGATTCTGACTTCTACCTTTATATGTTTGTAGTTTTTCTTTATAGTTACTGTGCCATGAACTATTTTCTGCTTGCATGATTTTTTTTGTTAAGTTCACCAGCATTAAATGTCCGATTATATGAGCAATGAAACAGTAACTTCATCCATTGGATCAAAATTCCCCTGAAATTGGATCTTGAGTTGACCTGAAACTATCGGCTAAACTAATGACACAGTTGTTTCCAGTTTCCTTCCCCCTGTGATTTTGCAAATTCGATGTTTTGTTCCGTCAAGAGGTTTAACAAATGAATATCTGTGCTGTTTCTCTTTCTTCTTCCTCTGTTCTGCAGTTTAAGTTAGATGTTTTTTGCCTGTTAGATTTTTAGCAGCTCGTTTTGGAAGCAGGTGACATCTGCTGCCTGACATGTATCGGGCAAAGTTAAAATGTGGAAACAGTTATGATGCAAATGAGATGGTGGTCCAATGTTTACGGCCCTGTTAGTGATGTTAACGGTTGTGATACTGACATAGATGATGTGTTCTTCTTAAGCATTGGAGAAAATCTGGCATGTGATCTGAGCATCAGCATAACATGTTAGCGGTAATGGATATAAAAAGTGATAACCGCTGTGGGATTAGGCGTTTACAGCACTTTGCTTTTATTTTGAGCTACTTTAGAGAAACAAGCTTCATGCTTGAAATCACTATACCGTCTGAGGACGTTTCGACATGTTTGTGATGTTATTCAAATGCAAAAAGTATATGCAAATGTCTTCCGAGAAAAACAGTAGTTTGAATGTATATTCTTTCTTTCTTAATTGACTAACAGAGATGTGGTCTTGAGTATATTCTTCGTCCAGGTCCATTGAACTAGACTAGAAATTCAAAATTTGTATGACAAACCCCTCGTCGTTAAGTACCACATAGTTAAGAAAACCTGCCTGATTCCAACGTAAATTGATGTTTTGGGTTGAGTCCTATACAAAGACGTTTGAAGGTATGGTGGCATTGCAAGTTTATGCTATGGTCTTGCTCGGACATCCAATCGAAGTTAAGTCTCTTACTTTCAGATTTCGTGCATATCTACAAAGTCAGACTGTCTTGTTTTCTCAATGTTGCATGGACAGATCTCGTGACATCCATCATGGAGCGTTGCCTAGTCCATACACAAATGCACCAAAGGAATATCTTCTGCACACCTAATTTAATGGCAGAGTGCATTTTCTTGGAAGTGATAAGACGGCTAAAATTACTCTTCTGGGACTTGACAGTTCTAAGGTAACATAGCCAAATTCCTGTTGGTTTCAGCAAAAACAACCAAACTACAAATTTTGATCACAGTTCTTGGACATTTGAGTGTGGATGGCGTGTTTGTCCATCACAGTTTTTCAAATTGTCGGCTGCTTATGCTGCTCGGATAACACTTATTTAACTAAGAAAATATGCAGACAACAATGAGATGGAAGTTTTTCTTCTTACCAATACCGGCAATGTTCTTGTTTTGGGTTGCATGAAAATACAAAAATATGGATATTGAAAACTGAAGGTAATGATTAGTGCACAGGTGCAACGCAAACCAGCCGCTACTGTAATTTAAATGAGAAAGCATGAGTTTTGGCATAAGTCTTGAATCTGTAAAGTTACAGTGAAATAAGAATAAGTTCTCATCCTGAATAACTCAACATAATTGAAATAAATGCAGCACAAACCAAACTGAATGGGGCTATATAGCTGTAACATAAACGAATGTTTTGCCAATTTTCAGGCTCTGGGCTTGATTCTACCCTCGTTTGCCAGCTTGAAGAGCTGTGCTTGTGCTGCTGCAGCCTTGTTTGAGCTTAGTGCAGCAACAAAGCTGTCCCTGACATGTGTGGTTGTGTAAGGAAATTTGGGGTGTGTCATGGAGTTGAGCAAAGCAGCTGTGCCTTCCCTGTAGAGTTCTCCAACCCCGTCTGCACGAGTGTTTGAAAGAGCCTGTAGCAAGTTCATGTGAGCTCCAGTCCCCGGCAAACTAGTCACGCCAAATGCATTGCCAATTGTTGCCCACCAGCCAAACAGACCCCATATCAATGTTGGGTGATTCCTCCAGTAACTGCATTTTACAGGCAAAATTAAAACAATTACAGCGTTCGGTTCATAGTGGATGATACTTTATAGAGTTCATGAGTTCACAATTTATTTAGACACGAAATTTTTCACTCACGTGCAAGTAAAAGGTGGAGAGTTTGGATCGAATGGAAATGGCGGTGATGGTATTGTGATGCTGGGAGTGCTTGGAGTTCTTGGGACGACATTTGGAGCAGTTGGTGGGCTAACGATGGTTGGTGTCTTTGGGGTTGAGCTTGGAGGAGAATGATAGTACCCACTGCCGCTTCCTTTTGGTGGCGATGGACTAGGGTCATGATGCCCTCCACTCCCTGGATTACCACAGTTAGCCGGTGGTGTACCTCCGTAGCTGCCATGCGAGGGTGTGGGGGGTGCATGGCCACCTTCCGAACCATGTGAGGGAGGGGTATACGAAACTGTGATCAGGAAAACAGAGATGTTAGTTCGGAATTTTGCACTTTCAGCCGCACAGTTTCACAGAAGCACTTGCCCTCAATTTTTTTGAGTGGCAAAAGATGGTATAAAACTAAAGACAACACAATTCATGATGCAAGAAACAGCGTAAACATCAAAATCAATATTCTGCCTGTTTGGCATGCTTTCTCTATGTGTTTGTGTGTATATGAAAGTGTGGCAGGATATGTCCATGCAAACATAGATAACCTGTGGGAGGAGTGCTTGTGCTAGGAACCGGAGTGTAGAAGAAGTTCTTCTGATCCTCAAAGCCGATAGCAGACACGACAGGCATCACCAAGTTTTGGGAAAACAATGCAGCCACAGCAGCCCACAGAAGCACTGATGCCGGCTTACTTCTCTTCCTCTCCATCGCCAGCGTCTTTCAAAACCCGCAAGAAACGATCGAAAGACAAGCAAGACAGAGTGTTTGATGGTGATGATGGCCCAAGCCCGAGCGGTGTATATAAAGAGCTGTCAGACACTGAAGTAAATATAAGCAGGTGAGGAAGTATGTGAGTTAGTTGTATGTTGTTGGTAGCATTTAAACTGTTGCATCAAGCTATTGTTTTTTATTATCTTAAACCCTCCATGTTTGTGAAAAAGACCAGCTGCAAAAATTTAAAATCTTTGCACATTTTTTGGACATGGGACACCCCAACATATAGCTATCATTCTACCTCGTCTCCAGATTTATTACAAGATCGGTATGTAAAAGTGGTAATAAGAAACTGAGTATAGGCCAGTTTTCTGACTGATAAGAGATTTTGCAGTTTTTCCTTTACATATTTCGTAATAGGTTGTTAGTCGTGATTACCGCAAAAACTTTGCCATGACCAAATACAGTTTTCATGGTTAATAAGTTAAGTTTTTACATCGATTTTTATTTAACTGTGATTAATAATAATTATTTACTGCGACTTCAATCCATAACTAATAAAATCATAACCAATAGTAATTAGTTTTCTAATGTTTCCGGACTCTCTACTTGAAGTTTCTCCTTTGCTTGTTTGTCATTGCCAAACTGCTTTAGGTGTTATCAATAACTGTTGCTGGGACCACAGTAGAAATAAGGCACTTGAATGCTTTACAATTTAAATTTTAAGTTGCAGTGTTGTGGGGAAATTGCATTTCTTTTGAGCCCGTATATTAAGGTTAATATACTTTCCGTTTCATTAGTTACAGAATTTTTATTAATGGTCCCATGAGTTATTAAAATCCTCACTTTTTAGTCTTCTCGTTATATTTCGGTAGTATTTTGATGGAAAATATCATGTCTTTATTCCAAAAAATGAATAGTTAATTGGCACATACATGTGACGATAAGTGTACTAGCTTCAAAATACGGAATGAAAAGTGTTATTTTCACCATTTTGCCAATACCTTCACTTGTTTTTGTAGAACTAGCGGTTGAGTCTTATAATCTTGCATTAGAGCCAAGTTCACAGTAAAGAGAATTGTTGACGTGTGTGATATAAGAAATATAATATTTAATTATGAGTCATTATCATAAACATTAATAAATAATATTAATGAATAGTTATTGATCACGGCCAGATGTTGGTCATAGTTTTTGAGAAGGTGGCTAAAATATTTGTCAAGCCATGATAAATACTTTTTATCATGGCTCTTAGCTGTAGTTTTTATTTATTTTTTTTTTCCGTGTTGAAAAAACTAATTTTTGGCATTACTTTTATTAAACTATGGGTAATAATAGTTATTTGCAACAATTTTTAGCTATATCCATTAATATTAGTCAATAGTAATTTTTTTCTAGTGCACTGTGTTTCACAGACTATTGTGAGATTTTCTGGATTCGTATCCAGTTTTCTAGAGGGAAAACATGATATTGTATTTGAATTGATGGATTAGAGTAAAAAATTTCAAATTTACAGTATCCATTATTTGTTTGAATAATTATATATTACAAAGAATTTCAAATGCTTCAATTCTCATTTTCAGCTATATTTTTAATAGTATTGTTATGAATTTTAAATTCACCTAACGTAAATTCATTTGAACTACGTTCAAAATCCAATTTGTCCATTCAAGTCGAGACTTAATGCAATTTATCCTCCTGTGATATTGCAACTACCTTCTTACATAAAGAGGTAAATTGCTTGATTTTAAAAAATATAGGGAGAGTAAATTCCTGCATTTTAAAAACTATAGGGATAAATTGCTAATTTTTTTTTTCATAAAATGATAATTTGCTCATTTGTAATATTAGAGCGGATTGCGTGGATTTTTCCCGTTCAAGTGGAGCTATCAGTTTGGACCCGAACATCGGAAACCATCCAACTCTTTTCAACACGAACGGATCACCTCCACGTTCGATAGCAAGTATGTGCAACATACCAAGACGGAATCATAACGACTCGACCGTCGGAAGCTCAAGAAGACAGGGATGCAGCCAACCACAAGAAATAATACCTAGTTTTTAAGCTCACTGATTGCTGTGGCAGAGAAGTAGTTGTGTTAGAAGCCCTAAACTGATGGAGGGGGGCTGAAAATAATGCAGGCAGTAAATGAGAGCAGCAGCAAACTTCATATCAAGAAGCTGAGGTTTCACCTCTGTCAATGACACTCTTTTTGCACCAATGTTAATGTAATTTAAAGGGGTTGTTCTGCCTCTTATGGATGTTTAAGAGACAGCTGGTGTTGCACCCAAGCTGTCGTGTGCATTTATGGAGGCTGAATTGCGCTTTTAGTCGCATATGATCGGGGTTCAATTTTTTAGTTTTCTGCTTTACGTACGAAATTCTTGAAATGGTCCAAAATTGAAAAAACTCGACACGTGTAGTCATCTGCTTTACGGAATTTTAAAAAATGATCTGAAAGTTGAGAAAACTCAATGCGTTTAGTCATATGCTTTACGGGATTTACAAGACTAAAAGTGCCGAGTTTTTTTAATTTTGGGACAATTGTTCAATATAGCATAGAACTAAACATATCAAAAAAATTTCACTTTTGAGATTATTTTAAAAATCTCGTGAAACAAAAAATTAAAAAAGTGTCGAATCCCCATCCTATCCTATGCGACTAAAAGCATAATTTCTCCCATTTATGGATGGCCTGCAATCACACTAAGAATATGAGTGAATTGGGGGAGAGAGTGACCCCATTTTGATTGTATTGAGCTGTGTGTGCAAATAACATAATAGGGGCAGTTGGTTGTGTGGGCTTTTACTTTGCTGCCATTGGCTGTGTCGGAGCTTGATGAGCTTGCAGTATCAATAAGTATCATATCATATATATATGATATTATACTATATATAAAAGTATGAATACAAAGTATTTGTTTCTCTTATGAAAAGAAACCAATATCCTTATTTAAATAATATTTTTAATAATACGAAGAAAAGATATAATTTTTCACTATAATTAATTATTATATATAGTCAAAAAAAAAATAATCATGGTAAATTTAAACCAACCACGGCTTCGTCATGGCCACTAGCAGTTGTTTCTACAAGTATAGCTGGCCATAGCTAACGTTTTGGATATGGCTAAAAATTCACGACGAATAATGATGAACCGTGATAAAAATATAAGTTTTTACTTTGATTTTGTTTAGTTGTAATTAATAGTATTGATTTATCAAGATTTTTAATCGGAGTGAAAACACAACTTTTATGTAGTGTAATAAATAAGATTTAATTAAGAAATAAAATAAAATTCTATTGAAGAAGAAAACTCTTTAGTACTCCTAATTTCTCTAAACTTCCGATATATAATTATTTAGTAGGCCGAATTAATATCTCTAAACTGCGTATATATAACTCAAGGATGAAAATATTTCCAGCTAAAATAAAATAAAAGGATAAATAAAATTCATCCAATTAATTTTCAAAAAAGGATTTTATAAAATATAAATTATTTTTTGGTCACTATAATGTGAAGGTAAATGGGAAAAATGCAAGCAACCTCATTGTGATATCGCAAATGAGCAAATTACTATTTTATAAAAAAAAATAACGATTTACCTCCTTATATTTTTTAAAATATAATAATTTACCCCCCTATGATTTTTAAAATGAAGCAGGGAGGTAAATTGCTTCATTTTAAAAAGTATAGGGAGGGTAAATTGCTATAATTTTTTCATAGAAGGGTAATGTGTTCATTTTCAATATCACAAGGAGATAAATTGCTATTCATAAAATAATGAATAATGCGATTTGTGTATTAAATTGTAGACATACTATTTAATAGAGAACATAGTACTAATAAGTATCACAAAATGTAATTTCAAGAAGGGAAAATTGCATAACATAATCCTCTTGTATTGTAGAAATTCAGCTAAAAATTCTCTATATTAAAAATATAGGCAAAAAATTCCTTGTATTTTTTAAAATATTATACACGCTAGCTCCCTTTCCGTTTGTTTTACTTAACGACGTTAATTTAATTTTTAATTTCTCATTACACTCTACATAGGTTGGCAATGGGTGTAGTCGTCCAGATCTGGCTGATGGCGCCCGTCGCTACCTACATCAGGGCATCGCCACCAAATTTGGGAGGTGAGTGGCCGCGGAGAGGAGGGAAATGAGAGGTAGCGGGAACAGGCGGAGGCGGAGACTTGGGGAAGACAACGTTGTTTTGTTATTCTTTTTTTTAAAAAAAATAATTTATTTATTTTTATTTATTGTATTTTTTAATTTGAAAAAAAAAATTAATATAATGAATTAAATTAATTATGTATTTTTCTAGTTTAAATATAATTATAGTGAAACATTAAATTTTATTTACTTAATTTATATAAATAGTATAAGTTCAAAATATATTCAACACAAAATCAGATTAACTAATAATATTTAGAAATAAAATTATGTATTTTAATTTTAAAAATTTGATATTTTTATATGTATACTAATTTTACACATAAATATTGTTGAATATCAATTGTTTATATTGTATTTATATATTTTTCAGTAAAATATGAAAAAGTAAAGAATTATCCCAAAAAAAGAAAAGACGGGATAATAGGATAGATGTAATTTTGTCCATTCAGAGATATCAAAAATTGGTAATAGGTCAAAATGTTATTCCGCTCTCATTTATAGCACGTATAGCCAACTCTTTATTTTTTAGGAGATTTTTTTGCAGGGTTTATAATTATAGAAAGTCTTTTTTTACTGTTTAATTGACACACATAATTTTAACAATTTTCCTAGCTACAAAACAATGGGCTATTTTGCAATTTTCCCTTTAAAGAATGTGATGAAATACAAATCTTCAAGAAATCAGAAAATAGTATTCGATCAAAAAAAAAAAAAAAGAGATATTGTATATAAGAATATGTTGAAGTGAGAAGATGAAGAATTTAACTTTACATAGTATTAAAACAAATAATCATATTTAAAACAAATATATGGGTAGGCTTAAAAAAATATTGAATAGACATCAATTAAAGTAAGACCTTAAAATTGTTGGATTCTAACTTAGTAAAGGAGCAACAATTATACATAGAAATGAGCTAATTGTATTGAAAAGTTAAAAATGAAAAAGCTAATAAATAAGTAAGAGAAAGAGAAATACATTTTGTTGGAATAATGTTGTAAGGATAAGTTAAAGTTTAGGAAAAAGGATTGCCAAATATTATAATAAAAAAAATATAATTGCAGATAAAAATATCAATTTTTTGTTCAATTAAAATTTTTAAAAAATCCAAAAAATGACTGAATCTCTTACTAATTTATTTTTCAATATTATGTAATTAATCGTTTATCGACATTGTTACTTTTACTTTTATTTCTGTTATTTAATCAACAATTCATAGTATTGTTTTGAAATTCAATCACATATATATAGTGAAAGTTTTTTAAATAAAAAATACAAACAACCACGTTGGAACAAATAAACAATAAAGCAGTTAGAGATGTTGTTTTAACGAAAAAATGTAAACCGAGAACTTACAATGAGAGTTGTATTATAACAACTCTCATTCCGAAACTGAAAACTAATTGAATCATTGAAATATTCGATTTACTTTGAAGAAATTATACATCCCGTCTACAGTGCACTGGGTATTACGCAACTTCTTCCAAGATAAGACGATTTAGTTCTACCGGTATTGCACTATACCAAAGAACACCTCGAAAAACACTCGCAAACCTTACTGAAACAAGAGCTCAAATTTGGATGAGAGGTAGAGCCTGAGAGAGAAAATAAAGTGAGGAAGAGATGGTGTGTTTGAAAATGAAGAGGATCCAAACTTATATAGGCATCAGCAGCAACTAGGTAGTAAATTTCAAAATAAATTCGGACATTAATCCTCAGCAAAAACAGCCGGAACGGCCAATCAAACAATTAAAGACTGTTAAATGCAATTTTTTAAAAATATTTTGACTGAAAAAACTATTTTTGATCATGTCTGGATAAACACAAATGTTTCTGTTGCAAAAAAAATATGTCCTAAGGTTGAGACATTTGCCCCACACCCACGATAGCATTAGGATGGGCGGGCGACGACGCGCATATGGGGCAACCCCATGTTCACTCTAAACTCCATAACACTTCAAGTACAACTTCAACATTGAATTTAATATAAAGAGATTATTTTACAATAAACTTCTAATGTGGGACAAACTTGAGTGTAAAAATGCTCATCCCCACATACACTTATATACATATCAATTCCCAACCTTTTTTCATCATTTTTCTATGTGGGAAAAAGGCACTTTCTCTATTTCTATCTGAATTTCTAATCTATGGATTAACATGTAATTAAATTCATATTTTAGTCTATTTATTGTTACAAATTAGCATCATATCATGCCAATAATCCTCCACAAATTTATAGATTTGAACTCAAGCTTTTGTTACTTGCTTTCAACAATGGTAACTTTCAATTTGAACCAGGTCAAACAGAAGTAAGCCTTGAATTTGAGTCTGTGATTGTGATAGCGTTTGTCAGTAACAACAAGCCACCGACTTTGTGTTAATTTTTAGGGTTGACACTTTAGGCGATGTATCCTGAGCCTGTTCATGAATGCTTTCAGAAATAACCCAATTCCTTAGTTGCGGGCAAACAACTGCATCCACTTAATTGGGTATCTCCAGGGATGTATTGCTAGCATCTCGTCTAATTGACTTGACCCTATTTAGAGTTAAACTCTTACTATACTTGCATTATCAGCACCGTCCAGAATTATAGGGGATAGACTCCAGATACAAAGTATCAGTCTATTTTTTGTGCTCTAACATGTACTAAGACTTGTTAATACCACATTGAACCTTCTTTGTAGAATCCTCACTTAGAAGGTTAGGTTGCTATGGTAGATATGTCACTGATGGGTTTTCAGTTCCATCCCTAGTCTGGATTTTTGTACTTGTGACAGATCTAATTCTTCATCAAAGGATCAACCACATGGTTTTCTTTGTTCCCTTAAAGTCAATGCCTATAACTTTGTCCGACACTAATGCCTTTATAGATTTAAGTCTAACTTGCATTTGTTTTTTTGTCTTTTGGTTGTATTTACAACTTCAAACCTTTCAATTGTGGTTTGATTATCACAATGTACAATGATAGGATGAAGAGCCTGGCTTACAATGGGAACTTTTGATAACAACCCATACAACTTTCTGCTTTGGTATCAGTCGTATCCGACGCACATAACTCTGCTTCAAAAGTAGACCAAGTTATCAAAGTCTGTTTTGCAAACTTCCATGAGACTGCGCCCCCAACTAAGTTAAATACATATCCTGAACACCCATTACTTTTGGCTATCCAGCTAGCATCAATATATCCCTAAAAAACAACAGGGAATTTTCTATAATGTATGGTTAGTGATTTTGTGCTCTTCAAGTACCTTAGTGCACAGAACCTTTACTCTGGTGAAGTTCGTGCACAGAACCTTCTAGACAGTATGCGGCCGTCGGCGGAGGAGCCGTGAAGGATGTGAAAATCAAAACTTGAGGCTACTGTCGCCCAGGGTGCTTCGGTAGTTTTACACTTCTGGGCATCGTGGTGCGAGGCATCCAAGTACATGGATCAAGTGTTCTCCCACCTCTCCATCGATTTCCCTCTCGCCCGCTTCTTGAGGGTAGAAGTTGAAGAACAACCTGAAATTTCTGATGTATACTCGGTTTCTATTGTGCCTTACTTTGTGCTTTTTAAGGATGACAAAGCAGTTCATACACTAGAAGGAGCTGATCCCTCTAGTTTGGCCAACAAGGTTGCTAAAGTTGCAGGATCAATCAGTACTGAGGAGCCTGCAGCTTCGGCTGGCCTTGGGATGGCTGCTGGGCCCACTGTTCTTGAAACAGTGAAGGACCTTGCCAAATAGAATGGTGCATCACCGAGTCCTATTCAATTGCCTTCTAGTATAGGCGACGAGCTGAAGAAGAGACTTAAGCAGCTTGTTAATTCTCATCCGATCATGCTCTTCATGAAAGGCAGTCCTGAGTCCCCAAAGTGTGGTTTTAGTCAAAAAGTAGTTGATATCTTGAAGAAAGAAAAAGTTAAATTTGGAAGCTTTGATATCTTAACAGATAGTGAAATACGTGAGGGATTGAAGAAGTTTGCTAACTGGCCAACATTTCCTTAGCTTTACTGTAAAAGAGAATTGCTTGGTGGTTGTGATATTGCGTTAGTTATGCATGAAAGTGGAGAACTTCGGGAGATCTTTAGAGATCATGGAATCAATGTGTTTGATTGAAATGAGAGGAAACTCACTGAACCTGATGGTGGGAAGGGTGGCATTGTTGAAGCCTCGGGCTTGAGTACATCTCTTAGTGATCGCCTTTAGAGCCTGATCAATTCAAGTCCAGTCATGTTGTTTATGAAGGGGAGACTTGATGAACCGCGTTGTGGTTTCAGCCGTAAGGTTGTTGATATCCTAAGACAGGAGAAAGTTAACTTTGAGAGTTTCGACATTCTTACAAATGATGAAGTTCGTCAAAGTCTAAAAGTGTATTCAAATTGTTCAAGTTATGCTCAGGTATATAATATAGGGGAGCTTATTGGTGGATCAAATATAGTGTTGGAGATGCAAAAGAGTGGAGAGCTTAATAACTTGCTAGCGGAGAAAGGGATCTCTTTTAGTGATACTTTTGAGGATCGCTTGAAGCGGTTGATAAATTCTTCAGCAGTAATGCTTTTTATGAAAGGTACACCAGATGCTCCAAGATGTGGTTTCAGCTCAAAGGTAGTAAATGCCCTAAAGAAGGAGGGTGTGGAATTTGGTTCTTTTGATATTCTGACAGATGAGGAGGTGAGGCAAGGATTGAAGACGTTCTTGAATTGGCCAACTTTTCCTCAGTTATATTATAAACGGGAGTTGATTGGAGGCTGTGATATTGTGCTGGAACTGCATAACAATGGTGAATTGAAGGTTACCTTGTATGAGTAAATGAACTAAATAGCGAGCAAAAATATTTGCCGCATGAACCATGCATGTTGTCCCTCTTGGTCTCCTTTTGGTTTGCATGATATTAAGGAATAGCGATATTTCTAATTTACTGAGTGCATGAAAGTGTTAGCAGAATTTTGTGAAGCTATAACTGCTGTTCGATTCTTGTGGTATTAACTTCTCGTGTGATATATCCTGGACCTTGGTGGGATTGCTTGATATAAATTGTTAACCTATTGAAGGCTCTTACGACCTTTAAAAAAAAAAAAAGAGTATCTCAATACCTTATCCAAAGCTCCCCACTGGGTTCCGTCCGGACAACTAGTATATCTAGCCAGCTTTGAGATATAATAAGATATATTTGCTCTCGTGCTATTTGCCAGATACTGCAAACTCCCAATCATTTAGCAATACTTTAATTGTACTATCGGAACACCACTTTTATTTTTGAATAAAGCCACATAAGGATCATACTGAGTCTTAGCAATTCTACTGTTCAGATAACCAAATTTCTCAATTATCTTCTCAACATAATGAGACTGAGAAATGGCTATCCCATTAGTTGAACGATCAACTTGATACCAAGAATTATATCAACCTCACCCATATCCTTCATTTCAAATTTATTCTTTAAAAATGACTTGGTTTTGATTATTATATCTAAACATGATCCTATTAACAGAATGTCATCTACATACAGGCATAAAATAATAATTTTATCTCTTTTAACCTTTCTGTAGATACCTTTATCACTCTCATCTATGGTGAAGCCAAATGCAAGAATAGCTCTATCAAACTTTTCATGCCACTATTTAGGTGCTTGTTTAAGTCCATAGTGAGACTTAGCAAGTTTACAAACTTTGTGTTCATTGCCATGAGCTACAAATCCCTCAGGCTAATTCATGTATATTTCCTCCTTAAGTTCACCATACGAGAAGGCTATTTCACATCCATCTGATGAATTGGGAGAAAATATACTGAAGCAAGTGCTATGTGCACGAGCTACGGAGAATAGGTGTCAAAATAGTTTATTTCCTCCTTTTGTTTAAAACCCTTAGCCACCAATCTAGCGTTAAATTTATCGATAGTCCCATTAGGTTTCAGTTTCTTCTTAAAAATTCACTTATATCTGATTGTAGTACGCCCCGGAGGAAGATCGATTAGCACCCATTTTCTATCAGAAATAATGGAGTCCATTCACTGTTGGCAGCTTTCTTCCACTGCTTGATTTCTGAATATGCGATAGCATCTTTGAAGGTTACCGGATCATCCTCGATATTGTAAATGATAAAATCACTTCCAAAATCCTTGACAATCTTAACTCTCTTACTCCGTCTAGGTTCATCTGACTTCTAATTAGTTAGACTAGTACTACTAGAATTAACCCCCACATTTAACATCTTTTCCACATGTTCAGAAAGAGACGTGGAGGCAAGAGAGCCATCAAGGAAAACACTTGAAGGTATTCCTGCTTTCATAAAGAATACATCTTCTAGAAAAATAGCATCATGGAATTCGACTATCATGTTGACCTCAATATCTGAATTTTTGATGTAATAACCAAAAATCTCAAAGCATAACTTGTCTCCACATAGCCCAAGAACACAATATTGATAGTCTTAGAACCCAATTTCTTTCTCTTGTGTTCTGGGTCCAGCACTTTGCTAGGCACTCCCATACTCGAAAATATTTGAGGCTCGGTTTCCTACCTTTCGATAATTTGAAAGGAGTACTCATACTGTGTTTCAGAGGGACTCTATTCAGAATATGACAAGCCATATTCAAAGTCTCTCCCCACAAATACTTTGGTAATCCAGAGGTTAATAGAAGATTATTAATCATGTCTTTAAAAGTTCTATTCTTTCATCTAGCTATTCCATTTGACGAAGGGGAATATGAAGGAGTCTCTTCTTGAATAATGTCGAAACTCTACGATATTCGTTGAATTTACCCGACTCATATTCTCCTCCTCTTTCAAACCTTAATTGTTTAAGTTTCGTAGTAGTTTGGATTTCTGCTTTATTATTAAATAAAATAAATTTATCTAAGGCTTTATCTTTATTTTTAAGGAGAAAAACATAACAGTATCTACTGCAATCATCTATGAAGGTGATAAAATGACGCTTATGGTCTTTACATTGAACTCACAAGTCACAAATATGAGCATGAACTAAATTAAGTATTTTGAATCCCTTTCAACTGATTGATAAGATTTTCTAACTTTTTAGCTTCTACACAGACTAAGCATTTGTGACCTCATTTAATATTATGACTAGGAATTAAATCAAAATTTATCATTTTTTTGATTGAACCTAAATTTAAATGGCATAATCTACAATGCCACAAAGTAGAAGATTCAACATTCGAAATAACAGAGTCAGAAACATCAACTTTATTGCTTTCAACCTGAACTTTAAACAAACCATCAGGTTATTTTGCCAACAAAAACACCAAATTGTTGAATTACAACTTTATTAAATTTAAAAGATAATTCATAACCCTCACTAACTATTACAGAACCACTTATTATATTTCTCCTAATAGTAAGTACATGATGAACTCTTTTTAAAGACAGATTGCACATTGAAAAACTTCAAGTCCACGCTTCCTATCCCATGTACTTCAGTTGTACTTAGGTGTGTTCAGTTCGGTTAACCGAATTGAACCGAATTTTTGGTTAATCAAAAATTCGGTTCACCTAAAATCATAAACCAAAATCGGACTGGAAAGCTTCTTTTCGATGTCGGTTATAAATGATTCTTTTTGGTTTTTTCGGTTTAAAAATCGAAAAACCAAATTTTTTAAAAGAAAAATGATTTTAGTATTTTTTTTCAATGTTGTCCAAAATACATACCAAACAAAATCTAACCAAAGCCCAAGCACAACCAAACAACATCAACAAAAATTCAATTAGGCATTTCAACAAACACCTTGAAAGCATTCAAATTTCTTCTACAAACTATAAAAAAGAATTACAAAAAAGAAAAATTACTTGTTAATGGAGTCGAAGTGAAGCTGTGCTGATGAAGTCGGAGCCATTTTTGAAATTCAATCAGATATGTATAATGAAAGTTTTTGAAACCATAAACACAAACAGCCATGTTGGAACAAATAAACAGTAAAATAGTTAGAGATACTATTTTAATAGGAAAAATATAGACCGAGAACTTACAATAGGAGTTGTATCATAACAACTCTGGGTCCGAAATTGCAAACTAACTGAATCACAAAAATGTTCTGCTTGCCTTGAAGAAATTATGTCCCATCTACAGTGCATTGGATACTACTCAACTTCTTTCAGGATAAGACATTTCAATTCTATCGGTATTGCACTCTACTGAAGAATACCTCGAAAAACACTCGTAAACTTTACTGAAATGAAAGCTCAAATTTGGATGAGAGGTAGAGCTCGGGAGAGAAAATGAAGAGAGGAAGAGATGTTGGTGGTGTGTTTGAAAATGAAGAGGATCCAGCCTTATATAGCCATCAGCAACAGCTAGGTAGTAAATTTCAGAATAAGTTCGGATATTAATCCTCAACATCGCCGATCAATTCTAAAACGGCTAATCAAAAAATTTAAGACTGTTAAATAAAAACTTTTTGACTGAAAAATATTTATGATCATGTCTGGATAAATTCAAATTTCTCTACTGCAAAAATATATCTTGAGACCTAACGCCAGCACCCATGCTCGGGGTCAGGATGAGCGGGTTGCAGCCCGCATGTGTGGCAACCCCATGTTCACTCTAGTCAAACTTGAACATTGAACTTAATATAAGGAGTTTATTTTTGTAATAAAATTCCAATGTGAGACAAACTTGAGTGTAAAAACACTCACCCACACACACCCCTTATATACATATCTATACCCAACCTTTTTCCATCATTTTCCTTTGTGGTACGAAGGCACTTTTTCTATTTCTATCTCAATTTCTAATCTATGAATTACCATGTAATTGCATCCAGATTTTAATCTATTTATTGTTACAAATTAGCATCAAATTATGTCAATATAACTCCATAAGCATATAATAACAACAAATACAATATGGAAAATTAAGCCATGAATATTGGACAAAATGATAATACCAATTACATTCTTATGAATAATTAAAAGTAAATAGGCAAACTAAAAATTTTAAATAAAAAATTGCAGTATAAATGCAAAAACATCTATGCACAATAATATTCAAAGTGAAAACTTAAAGAAAAATATAAATAATATTGTAATAAGTATAAATTTAAAATATATCCAATAACTTGACATTTAAATATGATTAATATAATTGTAGAACCTCCTAACAAAAGTATTGATATTAATCGATGCCCCCAAAAATATGCATGGTCCAAGAAGGAGTCCAGCTAAGAAAAGGCCCAATGGAGACCCAAGGTTACATAAGGCTTAAGGAGGAAGGCCTTCAGGCATGGGTCCTCTGGAGGAGTCTGTTAGGAAAGAATGCCTTTATAAGGGGCTTGGAGACCTACTTCTAGACCCAAACAAGAGGTTGAAGTGGCAACCACCTGGACCCTAGCATGCCCTCATGCACAGGTGGTGGTAGCATATCCGACTAGCTGAAAGGGAACTTCATATAACAGTTGAGAGGTCCCAAGATCAAAGAGGATTCGTTACAACTACACTTTAGAAATCTTGCAAGAGAGTTTATCTGCTTGAAAGATAAAATCGCTTGCACCCGAAACACCAAGATTTCCTCCGAATATGCAGAATTTTATCTCCAGCAACCGTCTTCCTAAGTCTTGAGGGAATTGTACTTCGCCACCAGATAGGGGAGGGAGGCTATAAAACTGGCCTCTCCCTCATAGAAGGGTAATGCAATTTTTGCAACACTCATGCTCACAAAGCACAAATACTCTTAAACTTCTCACACGACATTGTGTTTATCTTACTCATTTTTTATTTTCTATTACTTTTTGTTGATTGAGGTGCCAAAGTGCTAATGTATTTTTTACAGGTCCTCGTTTCAAAATTTGTGAAAATCAGATTTAGAGATCTCAAGTTGAACATACCCAATCGAGCAACTTTTTACTCACATCACACTACAAAAAATTGTTTTTTTTTAGACGAGAAATTAATAGTTGAATACTGTTGGACCTAATTTTGGAACGGTTACAGAACGGATGCCCTTTCGTCGTAATAGATGGTGCTCCAAATTTTTTGGAACGGATGGGATAGATTGTTTCCTACTTAGCAACGGCTTTTGTACCACTTGTTCAGATACTGTTTCTAAATATGTCTGAGTATCTGAAAATGTATTTCGTTTTTTAAAACATCTTTTTCTATTGGAATATTTTATTTTTAATTTTTTTATACATGTTTTGAAACGGTGATTGTAACACTATCTACATAAATTTGAATTTAAGAAAGACGCATGTTTCGACTTATTTGAAAATATATTTTGGCATGATTTTGATTGTGCGAGTTATATATATTGGAATGAGTGTTGGAACCCTATTTGAACCTTCATTTGGAATATATTTTGGCATGCTTAGTCCTTTGTTTGGAATATATGTTGGAACTATTGGGTCAATGCTGTAGAATGTGAATCGGAACGACCATATCTATGTTGTAGAAAGTATATTGGAACAGTATTTGCATCAACAATTTCCACTTGATTTAATACACTTTTTAGAATGGTTCCTCCGGCACCTTATCATTAATTTTGAAACGGTATCTCTTTTGTTTGATCACATTCATTTACCCCCCACAGCCTCCTCTTGCTCTCCTCCTTCGCCTACCCCGTCCCTGACACCGCCGCCTGCAACTGCTGTCTTGCCACCTCTAAACACATATTCTTATTTTTCTAAAATTTATTTAATTTTTTTGTAATTTTTCTGAATATTTGCCAAACAAAACAAATTAAATCTAGTGAGAAATGGTGGTTCAATATTTTTGAAAATAGAACAATTTACCTCCCTTTTAAGGAGATAAATTACTTCATTTTAAAAAATACATAGAAATATTCTTTTATTTTTCACATAAGAATAATTTACTTATTCATAATATTATAGAAGAATTGTTCGCATTTTTCCCTTGCAACAAAGAAAGGCAGCTGCAGGGAAAAATTGACTTAGTGTATTATTCTGAGAATTGAGCTTCTCACAGCTTTTTGAAAGGATTTGGACGGTGCAGACAATCTCTCGAGGTTTTGAGAATTATTGCCACACTCTCAAGCAATAGAGCAGTTTACTTTGTAGTTTATCCGAAATTTTTAGAGCTTTGAATATTCCCATAGTTATATAGCTTGAACCTTGTTGTCATCTTTTTAAATAATCCATGCAGATCCACTACCTCATCATGTGTTTTTAACATAATTTAATCCTTTACATTCTGGGATGTGCTCAACTACTTGCTGGTCAACCAATTCTTTATTAGTCTTAAAAAAAAATGTCTGGAACTTATAAGGAATCCCAATTTGTATAATCCTAATAAATTAAAGCACGTATTGCTAAAAAATGTATTTCTTACCAGTACGTCATGATATGTTTGATACAAGCGCAATAACGAAAGTGTTAATACTAAGTGATGATGCTGAATTAGCATACGTAAAATATTTATAAGGGTAAATTACATCTGCATACATCTTGAGATTGAAAATTATAATTATTTCTGTAAGTGTTTACAAAACGCTTTTAACCCAATTGAGAAAGTATCAAATTACTTAAGTACCCTCTTATTTTCAAAAGAAAGGGAAAAAAAGAGAGAGAGAGATAAAATTGGTGAAACGACCAGTATTTTCTGATCATGCACCTTTCTTTCCTAGTTTTACACGAAAAGGGTACAATTAAAATGCCTAAAATAAACAATAACATTTGAGTTAATTTCTTTTTGTCCTCACTATATATTCTCACGTCATATCTAGCTGTCTTTTTACCTTTTTATCACCGACAATCTTTATTTTAAAGTAATGCGATGCCAGCAATATAGTTAGAGATGCCCTATTGAAGTTCGATCCAACGGACATTTTAGTTCTAAAAAATAGTCAAATTTTTGTGAGGGGACTTTTTGGGATATCACATACAAAATTTTTTGAAATCCCATCGAAAGGAGTTAGATTTAAGAGGAAACAAACCTTAAGTGAGGCAATTGTGATTTTTATAGACATTTATTTATAATCAGACTAATCCTCAGGCGATGTGAACGTATAATATATATACCGTATGAAACGCAATAATTCTTTTTATGGACCGTCCGATGAACACTGTAGCTTTAGGTGAAGATTGGAGTTCCATGCCAGCATTTGACTTTCACCAGAAGCTATTACAGCTCAAGATTAAGCAACAGGCGGAGCAGATATCAAGGGATACTCTGCTGATTGATTAACAATATCAATCCAGTTTGACTAATGTGGCCGCCCACTGCAGTTTTAAAAGATCCTGCATATGTTTTTTCAACCCTCTCCTTCAGATATATTATGATGATGGTGGACGCATGATGTGTGGTTCTGATTACGCGTTGTGCCATCAAGTTGCAGTGCAGGAGAGCTAAGCTAGCACATGCTCATCCATATGATTGATTATCTGTAAAACCGGACCAACTTTGAAAACTTTCCTGCTCAAATCATCTTCGTTCATAGATTCATAAAGTAGGGGGATGTTTATGATTGCATGATTGGCCGACCATTTTTGTCGAAGATCAACAAGTTGACTGATTGTTAATCAATCTATTTCTACATTCCGTCATGCACAACGCGCGTGTATATATAGGCTGCAAAACTAGCAGCTTTTATCATAACTTGAACAGCAGCTATACTGAGTCAGTTTGTTTTTCCTGTCGATTGTTTTTCGTGTATTTGCCGATGGCTCTTGACATGAATTTTCTTGTTTCTGTCTCCATTTCTGCCCTTCTTGCTGTTGCTTTGGCCCTTGTTTTGACACACTGCAAGAGGTGTAAGAACAAGAGCAAGAAGAGGCTGCCGCCAGGGCAAATGGGGCTGCCCTGGATTGGCGAAACGATAGATTTCTGCAAAGCCCAGAAGAAGAACAGATTATATGAAGATTTCATCCAAGCCCGGATTCAGAAACATGGCAAAACATTCAAAACGCGGCTGATGGGGTCCCCCACGGTGGTGGTGAATGGGGCTGACGCCAATAAGTTCTTCTTGTCGAATGAGTTCAAGTTAGTAGTGAGCTCGTGGCCTTCTTCTTCGGTACAGCTGATGGGCGAGAATTCCATCATGGAGAAACAAGGGGAGGCCCATCGCTGCCTTCGTGCTATTGTTGCTACGAGCCTTAGCTCCGCCGGCATGGAAATTCTGGTGCCGAGAATGTGCAGGACAATCCAAATGCACATGGAAAAATATTGGAATGGTGGGGAGAAAACTATTAGCCTTTATCGTCTAACGAAAGTTCTGACGTTTACCATTGTCCTGGAATGCTTGCTGGGAATTGAGGTGAAACCTGGATTGCTGGAAACATTTGAGAGGGTGCTGGAAGGGGTATTTGCAGCCCCTGTCAACTTTCCAGGTTCGAAATTTTCCAGGGCAAAGAGTGCCAGAAACGAGATTGCCAACATGTTGGTTGAAATCATCAGGACAAAGAGAAACGACATGGAAAAGCAACAAGAAAAAGGAGAGGAAGAAGGAATTTTACTGTCCCGATTAGTTGCAGCACTTATTCGTGGTGAGATCAGTGAGGTTGAGGTGGTAGACAACGTCGTTTTGCTCGTTTTTGCAGCCCACGACACGACATCTTTCGCCATTGCCATGACGTTCAGGATGTTGGCTCATCATCCGGACTGCTATTCTACCCTTTTTAAAGGTATCCATCCCAAATGTTCACATACTCCAGCACTTCATACTTCAGTACAATTATATTATCTAGTACTCAGCAGAACTTCTTATTTATGTTATTTATCGTTCCCGTGACCGTCCATACCAGAACACAACAACATAATGAGCAGCAAAAGCCCCGGAGAAACTCTCACATATGAAGATACGAAGAAGATGACATATACCTGGCAAGTTGCTCGCGAGAGCATAAGAGTCTTCCCTCCCATTTTCGGTTCTTTCAGAAAAGCAATCGAGGATATCGAGTATGACGGATACATAATTCCAAAAGGCTGGAAGGTAAAACTTCTTTTCACCTCCTAATAGAATCATATTAACATCCCGTCCGAGCTGGATCATCAGCTAGCATTGGCCTTATTGGGATGATAGCGTAATGAACATGCATTGTAAACACGCTTACTCATAACCTCTTGAAAACATCTTATAAAATGCTCGAAATCTTACAAAGCAGTGCAGAATGCCGTTACATTGCTTAAAAAATGAGCTTATAAAGCTTCTTTATATTTTCAAAACCTTAACAAATCACGTCATTTCTAACATCTTATAACCTGAATGTACGGCCTTACACGATCATTTTAAAATAAGTTTATCCAAACACCCTCCACGAACATGAACTCGTCGGCCCTCAACAAGTTCTCAAACAAGTATATATATATATATAATTCAAGATTAACAAAAACCCTTCTTGTTCTTGCAATGCAGGTGTTATGGACTGCATATGGAACACACTACAACCAAGAGTACTTTGAAGATCCATTGAGGTTCAAACCAAGTAGATTTGAAGAACCCATTCAGCCATATGCATATGTACCATTTGGGGGAGGGCCAAGGCTTTGTGCAGGATACCAACTGGCTAAGCTCAACATCCTCATATTTTTACACTATGTTGTGACTAGATATGAGTGGTCCTTAGCCTGTCCTGATGAGCCTATCACTATGGATCCCCTCCCATTCCCTTCTCAAGGAATGCCCATTAGAGTTTCTCCCAAGTTTACATAGTTTTGGGTCAAATATGTAACTCATCAAAGCAATCATCTTCTTTTCATTTATTTATTTTCTAAGTTAAATGCACAATATTTTATTGGTAGACTCTACTATATATATATATTTATCAAGAACATGTTAGGGAAGCTGAGATTCAAAGTGCATGTGGAAAGTATATATGTAATCATAGCAAAGTTTGAAGTTAATTGCAAATTTCTTTGTGGATGGTTTCACCAATTATTCCCATAATATTGGTGAAATAAAATATTATTAATAATTTTGATTTTATCATAATATAATCATTAGTGATAAAAATTATGTATAAAATTATCATATTTATAGATAATTATTTCATACATTCATACAACACGAACTAAATTACGGTACAGATATAGTGACAATGATATTAAATAATTATCGTTCCTAGATTGTTGATATACTTTTGCCGTTTTTAGTAACAACCTTATGCATAATTTTTTTGTCGATTCTTGTAGGTACTAATCTTTACTGAACAATTATCACTATCAAAAACTATGAAATTCATTATTACGACAAAATAAAGGGTAAACTACGACAAATTTTTTGAAATTTGTCATAATTATAAATACATTCTCATTATTTAAAAACTACAAATATCCCTCTAAAACTAACGGTCATCTACCAAATAACTCCTCGCAGCAACCTATTGTAGAGGGATATTTGTTAGACGAACGCTAACTCAAATGGGGTATTTATAATTTTTCAAATAATAAAATGTATTTATTATGTAACAATAACAAATCTCAGATGAGCACATCATAATTACTCTAAAATAAAAGTTTTTGCCACTTAATACATTTAACTACTGACAATATCAAAATTATATTTAATCCTTTTTTTTCTGTCCATCTTCTCTCATTTTTAATGATTTTTGAATTCGCTGGATTCCAACTTGGAAGTTCTGCGGAATATCGCACTCCCCAAGGGCGAGATTAGTACTGTCTGAAGAATAGTTAAATTGCAAGATTTGTTGTGTGGCATACTGTTAAAAACTGATGAGTGTTGGCTTACTTACTTCTTAATTATAAAAAAATAAATTTATAATAAAAATATAATATTTTTAAATCTTATAATAAAAACATAAACAAATAGTGGATCTTGTCTACATCTTAAAAAAAAAAAAAAAAAAAAAAATCGTGAACAGCAATCGACGACCCAGAGTTGTGGCCGTGCTAATTCCCCGAGGCTACTCGACAATTTTCTTAAAAAAAATAAAAATTCTCTAACACGACTTGTTATATTTTTATTATATGATTTTAAAAAATACATTTTTATTAATAAAAAAAAAAAATAAGTAAGCCAATGATTATGAGTTTGGTGTAACACAGCTTAACTTTTAATAACTACATATATTAAAGTTGGCATAATGAAGCATGTGATCTGACCACTAAATTCTGTCAAAACGAAACAATGGAAAAAACAACAATCAACTAATGCATGTGGTTGCATTGGATTCAAATTTTTAGGGTCGGTTTGATTTTCAATATTATTTATGAAAAGAAAAAAATGTAATTTACGTCGTTGCGATATGAAAAATGAGTAAAAAAAATTTTTTGTGAAAAAGAGTAGTAAATTATCACTGTATTTTAAAAAATGGAGCAAATTAATTATCACCTGTCTAAACCATTAATAGGGATGATGTACTTTATTTTTCAAAATACATTAGAATAATTTACTAATTTTTATAAATTAATATAATAATATAAATAGTTTATAGACATCTCAATATATCAGTAAAACATATTTTCAATGTTTTAGTATTATAACCTAAAACATGCATATATAAATTAATTAAAACAAATGAAATTTTCATTAATATTACTCTCATATTTATAAAATTGTGGTAGTATTATTATTTTAAAAATATATTTTTTAACATTTTAAAAGGTAAATGACAACGAGGTTTTCTAAAATTTGATATAATTATAATACCCGTTCGTTATTTGAAAAATTGTCAATATCTACCTAATTTTAACGATCATTTCAATTAATTCAATCATTTAAGTTTCGTTAGGTTTTCGTTCATTTTTTATGAAGAACCGACTAAAATACTCTTGTCAACTATAAATTATAATTTATTTACTTTTTAAAAGTTTTTTAAAAAATTACAAACTAAGTGGATAATTTTTTAGGATTTTTCAAATTTCTTTGTCCACTTTCTTTCAATTTTTTTTATACTTTTTTTTAAATTTTTTTAAAAAAATTTATAGCAAGAACGAAATTGACTAGTCCGAACTTTTATCCAAAAATTATATAATTTCATCAAAAAATTAAGAAAATATCGATCGTTATATCAAATTTCAAGAAAATTTATTATAATTTATCCTATTTTAAAAATATGAAATCAAGTCTACCAAGCCCAATCCATCGACCTCAGGTTTGGAGCGAATCGAATTCAATGTTTTGACAATATGTTTAGTAATCAAATCAAATTCAAGTCAGAACTTATCAAACAAAAAATTAAATCTACGAATCGAGTTCAAACGAGCTTTAATTGATACATTTGAAATCAAACATCGCGTAATTTGATTATTTTCCAACCCTACCTGTCCATAGTATAGGTATTCTACAATTCAAGGACAAGTATCACACAAATATGTAGAGATTTGGATGTGAATACAATTGACAGACGAGGCAATATCGCTTACTTATTCACTATGCTATTCGCAATAGAGTTGAATAGTAATCAAGGAAATACATGCCATTACGATATCCATTAGAGGTGAAAATACAAGTTGAAAATCTCTGATATCCACAAACCCTAAATCTACTTACGCGCCTTTCAAGCTTTCTTCTGCTTCGTCGGGAGAGGAAATAGAAAACGGAAAACCCATGCAGCAAGTATTGCTCCGATGAAGGGAGAGATCCAGTAAACGTAGAGCTGCTCCCATGTGTTGTGCTTATTGTTTATGTAAGCCCAACCGAATGCCTGCACAATATCAATATAGGAAAATCAAAGTTAGTCCGGAGCTCTGCAGAACAATTGGTCTAAGCTGTTCTGTACATGAGAACATTTGTTGCCAGACAAACCAATAAATCGTTTGCGAGATACATAATCCAGAAAATCTGCAAGGTGTTTAGGCGCCTTGCCTTATATACTGTGTCACCGATTAAAATTTTCTCAAATAATGAAGTAAAGAGTTCTCATTCAAGGAAAAAAAGACAACATAAAACGGGATAAACATCAAGATTGAGAATTAAATCTTCCTCGTACGGAGACTGGAGGACCTCAAATTTGCTTCAAATAGATAATCAAATACAGAGAGAAGAATGGTTTGGATAAATCTTCTTGTGGTTTCGACGAACAGTAGTCCAACAGCCTATCATGGTCGATAAAATTCATAATTAGAGCAGTTGTTATTGCTTGGGACGATAACATGACATTCTCCAGATAAGAAAGTTGTCAAGATCAGCTTCTATTATCTAGAGATTCAGAGGACTTGGCAATTTCATGAATCTTACTGACGAAAAAATAAGAGGAAGTTCGAGCCTTTTATCAATAATCTAGGCAAAGGATAGTATCGTTCATTATTGTATCTAATTCAAATTTAATTAAGATTGTCGGGCAGATAGAGAACATATTGAACATATATTATGGAAGGTATAGAAGACGAGTTGTGGATATGCTCTCCGAAATGCAAAGGTATAACAAAAGGTAATGTATTGCTTACATTTGCAGGGTTCATGGAAGGTCCTGTATAACTGGAACCTGCAACTACTAGTGCAACAGTTGACACAGCAAGCAACCAGTTCCTTATAAGTGGATTGCTTGGACCCCTAAGCACAATGATGAGGACAGCCAAGGTGATTATGAAAGTCAAAACGCCCTCGGCAATTGCTCCAGTGTGCATGTCAACCTTTAAAGAAGGACCCCCGACCATGTGTTTGTACTGCATTGGCATCACCTCCAAAATTGCAACCACACCACCCACTGCACCAGCTGCCTGTCAAATAAACACTGGAATGTTCATTTTTTTCATGAAAATGAAAAGGGAATATAACTTTACCCATGCGGTCCAGCTATAGTATGTCGTTGGGGGTTGACGCATAAAAATGTTTATTTCAGGAAAATTGACATCCACATTGCTATTCTACGCTTAAGCGATTGGCAGGGAATATGCATTGAGAGCACTAGCCTCCAAATCTTTGAACACATAGCCATGAAGTTAGCAAAATAGTTTGGATTTAGAGAAAATTGAATAGATCTCTAAATCGTGAGAAAATCAACTCCAAACTGTAAGAGGGTGTTGGCAACAACTAAAAATAAGTGCTTATCAGCTTGTTACAAGCTGAAAATAATATGTTGAAATGAGCATCTTTGATTACAGCTTCTGCATTTAAATTACTCATACTAAGTTGATATAACCAAAAGTTATAAACAACTCCTTACTAACTTTTGCAACTTATTTAATAAAATTGTGAATATTGCGTAATTTTCCTTACACTCCAACTTTAGCTTTTTTCCACTTTTCACTTAGTTTTCAGACAATCGCAGTTTGGATGGTAGCTAAATTTACAACTTTTCGCAAAAGGGGTGTTTATTGTATCATTAAAAGGTTCTTTTTTATTGTTGTTGTGAATGACAAAGATTTTCAGTAAATACAATAAATAACAATACTTCCATTCACTTTCAATTAGTCAAAAATGAGGCAAGAGAAGCACTAATAAAGAGGCGAGACCCATTAGTAACCTGGGCAGGGAAGCGGAGGGCAGCAGAGACCAGAGAGTCCCCGCCACCAGCTCCGGCGGCATAAAAGGCAGCGGTGGCTGTGGGGTTGAAGGTGGCACCGCCTAAAAGATCACCGATGATTCCAAATATGAACAAGAGAAGAAATATGAAGATGGTGGTGATGAGAAGACTAGCAAGGCCCTCAGTCAAACCCAGAGCAGAAGAAGCAAGATATGTCAGAGCACCCAGTGATGATGCAGAGAAAATCCACATAAAAGTTAGCACACCATCAGCTACAGCAGCCTTGATTGCCCCCTTCATTGCTATCAGATTCTCTCTGTCCTGTGTCAACTACAAAGATTGTAAGTGCATGAGAAGGAGTGGATATCTGAATGACTTACCTACCAGTCAAATGCCCTGTTAATAACAAAAGTCAACACTAATCACATTGCTAACTTTTCAAACTTATCTTCCTAGAAGATCCGATTAGGTTTGGGACTGATAGAAATAATTAATGACTATTGATTATGAATTGGAGTCCACAAAATATTTGATTATGAATTGGAGTCCACAAAATATGAGCATGATTTTCATTTTGCACCCTCACAATAAACTAAACGAGCATATTGCAGTCCTAAAGGGAAAATTGCAATTTTAGTCCCATAAACATAGGGGATGAAAATTTTTAGTCCTATACGAATCTATTTTTTTTGTCCTGTAATTCTAAAACTTTTGCACATTGAGAACGAAAATAGTTGGAATTTGCTAAGACGGCACCCAATTAAGTTGGTCAAATGCACTTCAGTCACTTTAGCAAATTCCGGCATTTTGAATCCTCAAAGACGACATTTTAAAGTTATCAAAGTAGATTCATACAAGACTAAGATTAAAATTGCGTTTTTCCCCAACCCTAAAACACAAAAATAGCATTTTGCAGAACTGAAACACGTAACAAGTAGCAGTTTGCACCTTTAAGGCATTTCTTTCCACGAAAAAGTCACCAGAATTAATTCAAAAACCATATTTGAAGAATTGGTAACAATGGTACTCAATCAAACATGAAGTTTAAATACAATATGAAAGCAAAAATGTAATTTTTTTGACAATCAAGAATGGCAGTAAGTTCTAAATACAAGTTGAACTAAAGCTAGACATGTATGCGGCATCTTTATTTTCTTTGTATTGACCATAGTTGTTAAAGGTGCACCAATGCTACGCCCTTCCAATCATACACAAATTTACAGGAATTACTTATATATGTATCTACCATTAATATTTTGAACAAAATCAGCATGTCTAAGATTAGGTAGAAAAGAAGGCAGAAAATTAGGTTTTTAGCCAAATTTTCAGGGGGGGGAAAAGCAAACTAAAACCAGAATTTTAGAAAGAAAATATCAGCCAATTATTTCACAATTACAACAAAAAAATCAATAATTTATTGTTCAGCAGATTATTATATATGATCGAGAAAAAATTGAGTTATGACACTAAATAATTAGAACAAATTACATCATAATAAAGTAATCAATAATTTTACCAAAATTTCTGGTCTGAGAAAAAAAAAAAAAGATAATAGTACAATTTACAGTAGCCTTTGAGAGAAAAGAGAAGAAAGAAAAGGCAGTAGAATACGGGACGAAAGCAGAAACAAGAGAAAAAGAAAACAAGAAGACAGACTAAGAAAAAGCACAAAGAAAGAGAGAAGAAGATATTATACCTCAAAATCGCTTCAGGTCGAAGAAGAACGTCGCTGCTGGTGCGGAGAGAGAAATTGACTCAGGTTAGGTTTTTTTCTTTTTCTTTTTTCCCTTTCTTTAATAAAGAAATCATGGGCTTTTGTTCCTTTTCTTTAACTAATTCGGAGGGCCCAGCAAGCCCTTCTACTGAAAATGCTTGGTAGTTGGTACACCCCTGCCTTGCCCACGGGTTCATGCAACTGAGTCAAACACAAAACCAAATATCGCAGAGGAGCATGCAGAACTTAAAAGAAAAAGAGAAGCCCTGGATACGATACGTTGAAGATGTATGCAAGAATTGTTTCATATCAACCACAGGGATGAATTAGTAAGTTCATCTAAGTACAATTATGGACTTCACTGTGAAAAGGATGCCTATTAACCTTCACAAAAGATGAAGCTTGGACAACTGTGGCCCATATGAAAGAGTTTCAGATCAAATGCCAACGTTCTATGAGTTTAAAACATACTGCAAGATGAAATTGAAGGATGTCAACATATGGCATGTTCTGCTTAAAATATCGAATCTTCTATGATTCCAGAGCGTAGAGATGGTGATCGTCTGAAATAGCTTTGAGGTAGAGCAAGTAATACAGGAGAAATAAGCATAAGAAAGTGAGGCAAAATATTGTTTTCTTGCATAAGATGTGGTCAAGATTTTGTATGTTCTACCCGCAGGCCAATTTCAAGAATCGAGAATTCATAGCTACAGAAAGATCACGATATTCTCACAGTCAATCTTGTTCTTCTTCCCAGAGTACAACTAATGGCATCAACAATGCCATCAGGCTCAATCTCTTGGCCTCACTATCAATTCTGTTGTTCAAATAAGTTCCCCTTGCTTGAGAAGACGGCAGGCTGCCAATTACTCTCAAGCAAGTCGATACAGACCGAGAGAGATCTGAGAGATCCAAACGAGAAAGGTTCAAACACCTGATCTTGCCGCAGAGAAAAGTGAGGAACATCTTCTCCAATAGTTTCTGGTTTTCCAATTAAGCCAACTTTAGCATGACCAGGCCTCAAGACATGCGTAGCCTTGAGCGCTCCATGCAATCCCTCTTCCAATGGACGAAACGGGTTACCTGCTCGGCAAGCCTGCGCTAACCAGTATTGGGTAGATATGCTGGGTTCAGCATTTCGCTCTCAATCTGCGAAATCTCTTTCACGCTGAGGAAAGTTAGAATCTTGATAAACCTGATAATAACATCAGCATCGGAGATGGGGAGGGATTACTAATAGAACTGGTAAGGTGACACCTTCATCGCGGAGAAGACAGAGGAAACCGTAGGCCTGGAATAGCTGGTAGGTGAATCGGTCTAACTCATTCCCTTCTGCGATTCACTGTTCCGGACGCGCTCGTTAGACATCATGGCACCCACCTCGCGAATTCTCCGACATCCCTCAGGAAATCCAGCAGCTTCACGTCTTTCCACCAATGGTAATTGCTTAAAATCTTGACAGAAGACGGCGTAGACGGACTTCCCAGAATGCTCTAGGCAGATATTCCTGTCCAGGGAGACGGGGTCGAGTTGGGGCCTCCCGTGGCTCTTGCCATAGGGGTCGTAAAAGCGTCCGGTGCCATCCCCGAAGAAGGCGGGTGCGTCGTGGCCTCAGCGGAGGAATCAAGAGAGAACGATAATGGCGAGAAGCCTACCAAGGTGGAGAGTCTCGGAGGTAGGGTCGAAAAGCCACAGTAGACACTGAGAGGAGGGAGGTCAGTACGGTGGATTGCAGCGGTGGTGTGGGATAGAGAAGGCCTCTCTCTTCCAAGATTTCCACCACATTCCAGCTAGAAGAGTAAAGGCAGCATTGATGAACAGAGAAGCGGCTCTTTGTCTTTGAGCGGTGGAAATGAAAAGAAGGGTTTCCTGCAGTAATTATTAAAAGTATAATTACAGTCAACTTTCAAATTTTAATATATTTTATTATTTAATATATTATAAATATTTTTCATATTAAATATTTAATCACATTTTAGCATTTTAGCATTCGGATCGAGGTAGAAATATGCGATTTGTAAGCTCAAAGATGAATGCAATAAACACGCGTTAACTCAAAATAATTCATGTCTGAAATATTTATAGGGCCCAAGTGTACGGTATGAATTGGGCCACGTGTCACCATTTGAATTAATCGTACGGCGGAGCATTCATCACTTAAATCGGGTGATCTTTCGGGTTTTCGCTCGGGTCAAAGCTCCGAGGATCCAACCGGCGCACCAAATACGCGGATCTCGCTCTCTTTAAGTGATTTTATCCATAAGGGGGGGCTTTTTCGTCTTTTTAAATAAATAGGGGTAATACCCCATCAATTTTCTTTCTTTTTTTTTTTTGGTTTTGACATTAAAAAATTTGTTTTTTTTTTTTTTTCTTAGTTAAGTATAATATCCATAATAGATACATGAGAAGCTGAATATAAGTACTACGTACATCAGCGTCCAAAAGTGGAGAGGGGCGTTCTGTAAAGCCGATAGATTGAGAGTTTCCTACCCATTCTTGCCTTTGCCAGAAAAATCAGCCAACTCCATTAGCCCTTCTAAAGGACTAGACAAGCTTTATACTCTGGACTTCAATCACAATTCTGCAGAAGTCCCGCAGTAATTGAGCGTATGCCGTGCGACGATTCTGCCTCCTGTTGGAAGTATTTAATGAATGAATATTCGATTTATTTCTAAAATTATGTGCCTTGCTTTAGAAAGGGACTCGTTGTGCCGTGCGCTAGAGCTCCAGGACACCTTTGCATCGTGATGCGCCATGCGTCTTTAACAACTATGATCTCAATTATCTTACTGATAATGCATTTACTCTATTAATTATAAAAATTCTCAACCACCGGAGAAAAATGGTGCACAAAAAAGCAAGAAGGAAACACATAAACCAGACAAGAAAGCTCAGGATATCTAAACAGGTCTACTGTCGTTTCTCCAGGTACCAAGAACGCAGAAAATAAACATTACACATGTATTTCAATTACAAATATCATATGTCGAACGAGAGCCTTGCTAGATTAGAGCATACAAAGATCACATTTTTTTGTCAAAAAAAAATACATAAAAATGCCAACTCATTTGTCCAAGCAACATTGTCCTGCAAGCCAAAACATCTTAACCAGCCTACTGAAATTGCTAAAAACAGTACAAGATCCACGAAGCAGTTTTGTGAATTCAGTAGGACTAATCTTAAGAAAAATTGCGTTACCATGAATTCCAGATCCTATGTTAGAGCTACTTATCACCTAAAGCATAAGAACTGAGAAACTCACAAGTAGTGGATTGTATGGGATACTATGAGCCTCATGGCCTTTCAAAGAGCTTCACAAGTGATTGATCAAGAAAAATCGCAGGACGATTTCTCAGAAATTGGTCACATTCTCCGCGATATCAGGAATTGTTCTCATTTATTTCAACCTTTACAGATTTCCCTTGTTCCTAGAGTAGCTAATTCCACTTTGATGAAGCTCGTCCAGAAGTACTTAATGCTGCTCATTTCCAACTTTCTGGCTCAATTGAGCCATAATATTAATTTGGATTCCC
>NC_026158.1:2915537-2915964 GCF_000512975.1 Sesamum indicum
GGGGGGGGGGGGGGGTGACACTTCTATCACTAGACAATAACTCATGGAAGTATGATGGAGGCAAATAAGCATACATAGTGTTAGAAGAAAACAAGAGTATTATTAAGCATTCACCCACAAATGATATTATCAACAATATAAAACTGTCAACTACCATTACCAAAGTCACAATTAAAAATGAAAACTAGATAATGGTACCTACCAAAATTGAAACTCCTCTTTTTCGGTCAGAAGAGCAGTAGTTCTAAGCTCCAACTTCTTGCAAAGAAAAGAGAATTTATATCAATGTTTCTTTCCGGCATGTATGTAGCATGTGATGCCCACTGCAGCAAGAGCAACAATGGTTGATCCCCCAACAAAAATCCATTCCCTTTGTTTCAAACCACCAATTGATCCCTTCTTTCCGCTCTCGACTATGGCATCCCCA
>NC_026158.1:2915974-2927747 GCF_000512975.1 Sesamum indicum
AGCCCACTAATCACCTTCTCTTTTTCATCCAAACTATGCTCTAGAACACTAATTTCAGCTTTCATTTTCTCAATCGTCTTCTCCAACTCGTTCTTCAACTTCTCCGAATTCTTACTACTCCCCACCACTACTTCCAACTCCTCAACATTCTTCTTTAAACCTCGGATTTCCTTTTCCTTCACCTGTAATTCATCCCTCAAACTACTCTCCCCCCCAGCCAACTTCTCAACTTTAGCCACCAACAAGGCTTTCTCCATCTCAACGGCCCCCAACTTAACATCTTTCTCCTTCTCCCTAACTTTCATCCCCACCAAATCCCTCTTCAAGTCCGACAATTCCTCAGATGACTCTTTCAAATCACTCATCGCAGCTGCCAAGTCATGTTGCAGCCTTGACACCTCGGTTTCAAGGTTTGCAGCTCGAGCTACCACAACCTGTGAGGCCTTATTTTCTGACTGCACTTTGTTCACCTGCTTTTTCAAGTCCACATTCTCAGCGCTTAAATCTCTGACAGAGGATTTCAACTCCTCAATTTTCTGTTTATATTCCTTATTTTCCCGAATGATTGTACCATTCTCGTTTTCAAGATCAGTGATCCTTTCTTTCAGCTGAGAAATCTTTGACGACGCTTCATCCGCAGCAATTTCCACAGTGTGATCATTAGAGACTTCCCTTTCAATCGTTGTCCCGTCTTCCATTTAAAATTCCTGGAAACCACAAAATAAAAAAAATATGATCTCTTATTGAAATCAACAAGAGAAGTGTCAACTTTGAAGAATCTTCACTTGGGCTTACATATAATTGAATTTAAAAACATAAAACCAAAAGAATAGGGCAGTGCGGAGAAATTCAGGGAATTGGGATTCCAATTCAGTCGTGAAACTGAATTTCATGATGGAATTAGGAGAAAATAAAGGAAATCTACCTGTGGTACGTGGGAAGATTGTGATGAGCTTCCAACAGAATTAGGGTTCCAGAATTGCACTAAAAAGGACCAAATCTTCGCTTGAATTGAACAGCGAAGAGGCTGCAAGGGATGAATTCACAGATTGTGATCAGATCCAACGCTTGCATGAAGGAGATTTTTGGACTTTCAGTTCAAATGTTTCAAGTTTCAAGATCATTTGGAACGTGGAAACTCTTTCACTGTATATGTTTCTCTTCTTGAAAGATTTTGATTATGCTTTTGTAATCAGTATAGATTATATGGTATTCCTTAGCTGACTATAAAGTTATATTGTGATATTTATTTCTGAAACTTTGAACTTGTTTGTATTAATTTAATTGAAAAGACAGTTATTTGGTCTGAAAAATCAAATGCAACATCATATCTGCATGAGATATGAGTTTGCTTTGTAAAATTGAATATGATTATATAGTAAATATGTGGATTGATGTGCATATTTGTGTATATATTTTAATAGAAAAAAATGCAAGTAATCCCCTTATGATATCGCAAATGAACAAATTATCTCCTTATCACATGGGTGAATTTAAAGGGTTCCACACTTTGCCGGAGAAGGTCATCTTCTTGATTCGACTATTCAATGGTTGAATTTATTTATGATTAATGGGAATAATTTAACAAATATTTAATTCCAGTGTTCAATTAAAGATGTAGATGTTAACTAAGTTCTTGACCTCAATTAATTTAATAGGGTTAAATTAATTGTGTAGTATATAAATAGATTATGATGCCCCTTAAACTTTTCATGGACTAAACCCACAAGTATAGCCTATTAACTCAACTGGCTATGAGCCCAACAGGCTCATCAGTAGGAAGGAAAGGTTCACAGGCTTACCTACTACTTTACTGAGCTGGTAGACCCGAGAAACAAGCTCATTTCGGCCTGACACTAAATCATATAACTGGATGGATACGTCATATAACTTTTCAAAAAATTAGGACATGTTATCCTAAAATATCTACAGGTGGTTCCTAGTAGATTGACGAATTCCTCCTGAATTTTCTAAAATACATAGCAAGATTCAGTCCACCTAATGTATCTCAGTCAAACTAAGCCCAAATAAAAAATAGTGTTTTTTGAATAATAGCCAACTCAAAGGGCTTTCAAATGGCATAAGACTCTCCTCAACAACTTCCGTACGTTGCTCTGTAAATAGAGGCCTTGTGCAGTCCCTTTGTAACATCAACGCTCACTTTAAATCTCTCTCTTATCCTCTCAATTTTCTCCGAATTTTTAGGTCATTTGGAGCCTATATTTTGCACTACATGAATATATATTGTTTCATTATTCTACACAATCACTCTCACTTTAATTCAAATTTCTTTTATTCTTTTTTAGAATAACTTTAGTGGCTTATTTCAGGGCTAGTCCCCATTGATCATAAGATTTTTCTTGAAAATCCTTCGACCGTGTAGTGTGAAACAAATCTGGTATGCATCGAATTAAATTTGAAATTTTTTATCAAAACAAGCTTAAGAAAAGTAATGTTAAATTGTCCTTGACTAGTTTTATAGAAAAAATTAATTAATAATTTTTTTGAAACCTTATTAGAATCAACTAAATGAGATTTAATATTTTTCATGCACCAAACCCTAAATGTTTTATAGGACAAAATCAAAAGAAAGTAATAAAACTGACACAATGGCCCCCTAAATGTTTTATAGGACAAAATCAAAAGAAAGTAATAAAACTGACACAATGGCCCATGCGGGTATCGAATCTGTGACCTTCGTATTATTAGCACAATGCTCTAACCAAATGAGCTAATACGCTTTTAATCGCCCCAATGAATTTGTAACATAATTGAAACAGATTCTAGCTGAACCCACCATATCAATAATGAAATATGTTCCAATATTGCCTAGATTTTAAAATTATTTTTAAACTTACTTTAGATCTTAACAAATTAGAAAAATATTCAAAATAATTTAATTCATTAGATTAATTTAATTTGACAAGTTACCATAGTTGTTAGCCCGTGACTATCACAAAGGTGAATTTGAGGTGTCATCACACACTTTGCTAGAGAAGGTCATCTTCTTGATTCGATTATTCACTGGATGAATTATTATATGATTAGTGGGAATAATTCAACAAATATTTAATTCAAGTGTTCAATTAAAGATGTAGAATATTAACTAAAATAGTTAATAGTTCTTGACTTCAATTAATTTAAAATGGTTAAATTAATTGTGTAATATATAAATAGATTATGATGACCCTTAAACTTTTTATAAACTAAACCCACAGGCAAAACACATTATCTCACCTGGCTATGAGCTCAAAAGGCCCATAAACAGATAGCAAAGGCCCACAGGCTTACCTGCATTTTTACTGAGCTAGCAGACCTAAGAAACAAACTCATTCCGACGGAACACTACATCATATAACTGGACGGACACGTCAAAAAGCTTGCCAACACATCAGGACACGTCATCTTAAAATATCTCCTGGTGATTCCTAGTAGATTGACGACAAATGAGCTGGCACGTGTAACCAATTCCTCCTGGATTTTCTAGTTGGTAAGATTCAATCCACCTAACGTATCTCAGTCAAACTAGTCGAAATCACAAACGATTTTTTTTCTGAATAATAGCAAACTCAAAATGTTTTCAAATGGCATAAGACTCCCCTCGACAACTTCTGTGCCCTGCTTTGTACCTACCTATAAATAGATGATTGTGCAGTCATTTTGTATATCAACGCTCACTCTAAAACTCTCACTTATTCTCTCCAATTTTCTCCCGATTTTATTTGGAGCCTATATTTTGTACTCTACATTAATATATACTATTTATCATTATTCTACACCATTACTCTCACTTTAATTCAAGTTTCTGTTATTCTTTTTTAGAATAACTTTTACTGACTTAAGCATTGCAGTGATAATATTTGTTTTTCTAGGCTAGTCCCCATTGTTCATAGGACTTTTCTTGAAAATCCTTTGACCTTGTGGTGTGACAAAAAATCTAGTACGCATCACATTAAATTAGAAATTTTTTATCAAAACAAGCTCAAGAAAAGTAATGTTAAATTGTCCTTTACTAATTTTACAGAAAACATTAATTAATGAATTTTTTGAAACCTTAATAGAATCAACTAAATGGGATTTAATATTTTTCTTGCACCAGACCCTAATTATTTTGTACAAAATAAAAAAAAAGTAATAAAAATAAAATAATGGCCCATGCAGGTCTCGAACCTGCGACCTTCGCGTTATTAGCACAACGCTCTAACCAACTGAGCTAATAGGCCTTCGATGCCCCCCATGAATTTGTAACATCATTGCAACAAAGTCTAGCTGAAGATATTGCCTAGATTTTTTAAATTATATTTAAACTTATTTTAGATATTAACAAATTAGAAAAATAACATGACATTTGAAATTCTTTTTGTTTGCCCTTCTGTATTTAGATGATTGTGCCTACCTATAAATAGATGATTGTGCAGTCATTTTGTAATATCAAGGCTCACTCTAAAACTCTCACTTATTCTCTCCAATTTTCTTTCAATTTTATTTGGAGCCTATATTTTATACTCTACATTAATATATACTATTTATCATTATTCTACACCATTACTCTCACTTTAATTCAAGTTTCTGTTATTCTTGTTTAGAATAACTTTTACTGACTTAAGCATCGCAGTGATAATCTTTATTTTTCTGGGCTAGTCACAATTGTTCATAGGACTTTTCTTGAAAATCCTTTGACCTTGTGGTGTGACAAAAAATCTAGTACGCATCACATTAAATTAGAAATTTTTTATCAAAACAAGCTCAAGAAAAGTAATGTTAAATTGTCCTTTACTAATTTTACAGAAAACATTAATTAATGAATTTTTTTGAAACCTAATAGAATCAACTAAATGGGATTTAATATTTTTCTTGCACCAGACCCTAATTATTTTGTACAAAATAAAAAAAAAGTAATAAAAATAAAATAATGGCCCATGCAGGTCTCGAACCTGCGACCTTCGCGTTATTAGCACAACGCTCTAACCAACTGAGCTAATAGGCCTTCGATGCCCCCCATGAATTTGTAACATCATTGCAACAAAGTCAAGCTGAACTGAAGAGTATAGATTTTTTAAAATATATTTAAACTTATTTTAGATATTAACAAATTAGAAAAATAACATGACATTTGAAATTCTTTTTGTTTGCCCTTGTATATTTTCTATCCTATATATTTCTAATTCTATATTTCATTTGAATTATTTGATTAGTTATGCAAAACAATTTAATTAATAAGATTAATATAATATGACATGTCATAATAGTTGTTAACCCGTGACTATCACAAGGGTGAATTTAAGGGGTCACACACTTTGCTAGAGAAGGTCATCTTCTTGATTCGATTATTCAATGGTTGAATTAGTTTATGGTTAATGGGAATAATTCAGTAAATATTTAATTCAAGTGTTCAATTATAGATGTAGAATATTAACAAAAATAGTTAGTAGTTCTTTACCTCAATTAATTTAATGGGGTTAAATTAATTGTATAGTATATAAATAGATTATGATGCCCCATATACCTTTCATTGACTAAACTCACAAGTATAGCACATCAGCTCAACTCTCTACGAGCCTAACAGGCCCATCAGTAAGGAGGAAAGACTCACAGGCTTACCTGCTATGGTACTGAGTTGGTAGACCCAAGAATTAAGCTCATTTCAGCCGGACACTACATCATAAAATTGGACGGACACGTCATATAACTTGCCAATAAATTTGGAAATATCATCCTAAAATATCTACTGGTGGTTTCTAGTAGATTGACGAACTGGGAATCTACAAGTAACCAATTCCTCCTTGATTTTCTGGAGTGTATAGCAAGATTCCGTCCACCTAATTTATCTCACTCAAACTAAGTCCAAATAACACATGTTTTTTAAATAATAGCCAACTCAAAGGACTTTCAAATGGTTTAAAACTCTCCTCAACATCTTTCTTACGTTGCTATGTACACACTTATAAATAGAGGTCTTGTGCAGTTATTTTGTCACATAAATGCTCATTTATTCTCTCCATTTTCTCCCGATTTTTAGGCTATTTGGAGCCTATATTTTGCACTCTACATGAATATATACTATCTATCAATATTCTACACCATTACTCGTATATTAATTCAAGTTTCTTTTATTATTTTTTAGAATAACTTTTTATTGACTTAAGCATTAGAGTGGTAATCTTTATTTTTCAAGGCTAGTCCCCATTGAACTTTGGAATTTTCTTCAAAATCCTTCAACCTTGTGGTGTGCCAAAAAACTGGCACGCATCAGATTAAATTAGAAAACTTTTATCAAAACAAGCTCAAGAAAAAGTAATGTTAAATTGTCCTTTACTAATTTTGTAGAAAAAATTAATTATTAAATTTTTTGAAATTTTATTAGAATCAACTAAATGGGATTTAATATTTTTCATGCACCAAACCCTAAATATTTTGTAGGCCAAAACAAAAAAAAATAATAAAAATAGCATAATGGTCCATGCAGGTCTTGAACTTGCGACTTTCGCATTATTAGCATAATGCTCTAACCAACTGAGCTAATAGGCCTTCAATAGCACCCTTGAATTTGTAACATAATTGCCACATATTCTAGCTAAACCTAACATATCAATATGAAATTTGTTCGAATATTGCCTAGATTTTTAAAATTATCTTTAAACTTAGTTTAGATATTAAAAAAATTAGAAAAATATCCAAAACAATATAATTAGTAAGATTAATTTTTGACAAGTCATAATAGTTGTTAACCTGTGACTATCACAAGGGTGAATTTAAGGGGTCACACACTTTGCCTGAGAATGTCTTCTTCTTGATTCGATTATTCAATTGTTGAATTAATTTATGATTAATGGGAATAATTCAACAAATATTAAATTCAAGTGTTCAATTAATTGTGTAATATATAAATAGATTATGATGCTCCTTAAATCTTTCATTGACTAAGCCCACAAGCATAGTACATTAACTCATCTGGCTATGAGTCCAACAGGCCCATCAACAGAGAGAAAAAGCTCACAGGCTTACCTATCATCCATTTGGCCTTGCTGCTTTACAACATATGTACCCTGTGAAGAGGTTCTCCACTCTTTGCAGAGTGGGTTGGGTGGTGCTGGATACAGAGCTCTCACACGCTTAGATCACCACCGAAATAAGCATTATGCTCGCGTCGGTACTGTGTATACCAAGTCTTTATATCCACGTGGTTCTCTCGAACTTTGGCTGGGTAGAGGGCGATTTCTCAATCCCTACCTATGTGGTCTCATCTTAGATCTACTAAGGTCTGAGATCTTAAGGAAAAAACCCTTCACGTCATGATAGGCGCATGGTCCAAGACCTCAAAGAAAAGGACCTCGCTTCATCACTGCATACGAAATGAAAAGAACTAAAGTAAGAGCTCGTGAACCAACAAGACTTTACTGAGCTGGTAGACCCAACAATTAAGCTCATTTCGGCCTGACACTACATCATATAACTGGAGACACGTCATATAACTTGTCACAAAATTAGGACACGTCATCTTAAAATATCTATAGGTGGTTCCTAGTAGATTGACCACAAATGAACTGAGAATCTACTAGTAATCAATTCCTCCTCGATTTCTCGAGTACATAGCAAGATTCAATTCACCCAATGTATCTCAGTCAAACTAACTCCAAATCACAAATGTTATTTTTGGAATAATGAACAACTCAAGGGCTTTCAAATGGCATAAGACTCTCCACAACAACTTTCGTACGTTGCTCTGTATAGACCTATAAATGGAGGTCTTGTGCAGTCGTTTTGTAACATCAGTGCTCACTCTAAAACTGTCACTTATTCTCTCCATTTTCTCCCGATTTTTAGGCTATTTGAAGCCTATATTTTGCACTCTACATAAATATATACTATTTATCATTATTCTACACTATTACTCGCACTTTAATTCAAGTTTTCTTTATTCTTTTTCAGAATAAGTTTTACTGATTAAGCATCAGAGTGGTAATCTTTGTTTTTTAGCGATAGTCCCCATTGATCTTCGAATTTTTTTTAAAATCCTTCAACCTTGTGGTGTGACAAAAAATCTGACATGCATCAGATTAAATTAGAAACTTTTGATCAAAACATGCTCAAGAAAAGTAATGTTAAATTGTCCTTAACAAATTTTATAGAAAAAATTAGTTTATTGATTTTTTTTGAAATAATATTAGAATCAACTAAATGGGAATTAATATTTTGCATGCACCAAATCCTAAATATTTTGTAGGACAAAATAAAAAAAAAGTAATAAAAAATAACATAATGGCCCATGCAGGTCTCGAACCTGCGACCTTCGCGTTATTAGCACGATGCTCTAACCAACTGAGCTAATAGGCCTTCAATCCCCCACCCATGAATTTGTAACATAATTGGAACAAATCCTAACTCAACCTAACATATCAATAATGAAATTTGTTCGAATATTGCCTCGATTTTTAAAATTATATTTAAACTTAGTTTAGATATTAACAAATTAGAAAAATATCAAAACAATTTAATTAGTAAGATTAGTGTAATTTGACAAGTCATAATAGTTGTTAACCCGTGACTATCACAAGGGTGAATTTAAGCGGTCACACGCTTTGCCAGAGAAGGTCATCTTCTTGATTCGATTATTCAATGGTTGAATTAATTTATGATAAATGGGAATAATTCAACAAATATTTAATTCAAATGTTCATTAAAGATGTAGAATATTAACTAAAATAGTTAATAGTTCTTGACCTCAATTAATTTAATAGTGTTAAATTAATTAGGTAATATATAAATAGATTATGATGCCCCTTAAACATTTCATGTACTAAGCCCACAAGCATAGCATTAGCTCATCTGGCTATGAGTCAAACAGGCCCATAAATAGGGAGGAAAGGCTCACAGGCTTACCTGCTACTTTACTGAGCTGGTAGACCCAAGAACTAAGCTCATTTCTGCCAGACACTACATCATATAACTGGACAGACACGTCATATAATTTGCCAATAAATTAGGACACGTTATCCTAAAATATCTACAGGTGGTTTCTAGTTGATTGACGATAAATGAACTGGGAATCTACAAGTAACCATTTCCTCCTTGATTTACTGGAGTTCATAGCAAGATTCTGTCCATCTAATGTATCTCAGTCAACCTATGTCCAAATCACAAATGTTAATTTTGGAATAATAGCCAACTCAAAGGACTTTCAAATGGCATAAGACTCTCCTCAACAACTTTCGTACATACCTTTGTACACACCTATAAGTGGCGGTCTTGTGCAGTCATTTTATAACATCAACGCTCACTTTAAACTCTCACTTATTCTCTCCTTTTTATCCTAATTTTTAGGCTGTTTGGAGCCTATATTTTGCACTCTATATGAATACATACTATTTACCATTATTCTACAACATTACTAGCACTTCAGTTCAAGTTTCTTTTATTCTTTATTAGAAAAACTTTTACTAACTCAACCATCAGAGTGGTAATCTTTGTTTTTCAGATTAGTCCCCATTGATCTTCGAATTTTTTTTTTAAATCCTTCAATCTTGTGGTGCTACCAAAATCTGGCATGCATGATATTAAATTAGAAAATTTTTACCCAAAACATGCTCAAGAAAAGTAATGTCAAATTATCCTTTATTAATTTTATAGAAAAAATTAATTAATGAATTTTTTGAAATTTTTTTAGAATCAACTAAATGGGATTTAATATTTTTCATGCACCAGATCCCAAATATTTTGTAGGATAAAATTAAAAAAAAATAATAAAAATAACATAATTGCCCATGCAGGTCTCAAACCTGCGACCTTCGCGTTATTAGCACGACACTCTAACCAACTAAGCTAATAGGCCTTCAATGCCCCCCATGAATTTGTAGTATAATTGGAACAAATTCTAACTCAATCTAACATATCAATAATGAAATTTATTCAAATATTGCCTAGATTTTTAAAATTATATTTAAACTTAATTTAGATCTAAATAGATTAGAAAAATATCCAAAACAATTTAATTAATAAGATTAATTTAATTTGATAAGTCATAATAGTTGTTAACCCGTGACCATCACAAGGGTGAATTTAAGGGGTCATACACTTTGCTGGAGAAGGTAATCTTCTTGATTCGATTATTCAATGGTTGAATTAATATATGATTAATGGAAATAATTCAACAAATATTTAATTCAAGTATTCAATTAAAGATGTAGAATATTAACTAAAATAGCTAATAGTTCTCAACTTTAATTAATTTAAAATGGTTCAATTAATTGTGTAATATATAAATAGATTACAATACCCCTTAAGCTATTTATGGACTAAGCCCGCAAGCAAAACACATTATCTCACCTGGCTATGAGCCCAGCAGGCCCATAAACAAGGAACAAAGGCCCACAGGCTTAGCTGCATTTTAACTGAGCTGGCAGATCCAAGAAACAAACTCATTCCAACAGAACACTACATCATATAACTGGACGGATACGTCATATGACTTGCCAACACATCAGGACACGTCATCCTAAAATATCTCCTGGCGATTCCTAGTAGATTGACGACAAATGAGCTGGCACGAGTAACCAATTCCTCCTGGATTTTCTACCGTATATGGCAAGATTCAATACACCTAACGTATCTCAATCAATCTAGTCGAAATCACAAATGATTTTTTTTCTGAATAATAGCAAACTCAAAATGTTTTCAATTGTCATAAAACTCTCCTCAACAACTTCCTTGCCCTGCTTTGTACCTACCTTTAAATTGAGGCATTGTGCAGTCATTTTGTAATATCAACCCTCACTCTAAAACTCTCACTTATTATCGCCATTTTCTCTCGATTTTTAGGCTATTTGGAGCCTATATTTTGCACTCTACATTAATATATTCTATTTATCATTATTCTACACCATTACGCTAACTTTAATTCAAGTTTCTGTTATTCTTTTTTAGAATAATTTTTACTGATTTAAGCATCGCAGTGGTAATCTTTATTTTTTTGGGCTAGTCCCCATTATTCTAGTACGCATCACATTAAATTAGAAATTTTTTATCAAAACAAGCTCAAGAAAAGTAATGTTAAATTGTCCTTTACTAATTTTACAGAAAACATTAATTAATGAATTTTTTTGAAACCTTAATAGAATCAACTAAATGGGATTTAATATTTTTCTTGCACCAGACCCTAATTATTTTGTACAAAATAAAAAAAAAGTAATAAAAATTGACGCTAATGTATCGGAACGAGGGAAAGAAACAATCAATATCACCCACACCTTCGGGATCAGGAGTGATATGGATGGCCACAATCAAGAAGGGCAAGAAGTACAACAAAAAGTCATTTTTACAGACTCCAAAGCTTCGAACAAGCACAAAAGGAACAAGTCCATAGAAGGCAACACCATATTAGCAAAATCACCAAAAACTGGAGGTAAAGGTAAAAAAATCAAAGGTAACATCTCTCCTAAGCCACTCACAAGACGCAAAACAAGGTCCGCCTCCTCCTCCTCTCCACAATTTTAATGATTAAACTCATTATTTGGAATGTCAGAGGTATAGGTAAACTGGAAAAACAAAAAATTCTCTCAGATTTTCTTCTTGAAAACAAACCTGATATGTTAATACTACTTGAACCCTTTGTACAGTTAGATGCCGTTTACTTTACTCGCAAATTTGCCTTCCATTCTGTGTTTTCTAACTCTAACAATAAGATCTGGTGTTTTGCTAAGTTTGGTGTTGACATCCAGATTATTCAGGATCACACACAATTTTTGCATGTTAAGGTCAACTCAGGAGCTCTTCCAGA
>NC_026158.1:2927837-2970935 GCF_000512975.1 Sesamum indicum
CGACGCTCTAACCAACTGAGCTAATAGGCCTTCGATGCCCCCCATGAATTTGTAACATCATTGCAACAAAGTCCAGCTGAAGAGTATTGCCTAGATTTTTTAAAATATATTTAAACTTATTTTAGATATTAACAAATTAGAAAAATAACATGACATTTGAAATTCTTTTTGTTTGCCCTTGTATATTTTCTATCCTATATATTTCTAATTCTATATTTCATTTGAATTATTTGATTAGTTATGCAAAACAATTTAATTAATAAGATTAATATAATATGACATGTCATAATAGTTGTTAACCCGTGACTATCACAAGGGTGAATTTAAGGGGTCACACACTTTGCTAGAGAAGGTCATCTTCTTGATTCGATTATTCAATGGTTGAATTAGTTTATGGTTAATGGGAATAATTCAGTAAATATTTAATTCAAGTGTTCAATTATAGATGTAGAATATTAACAAAAATAGTTAGTAGTTCTTTACCTCAATTAATTTAATGGGGTTAAATTAATTGTATAGTATATAAATAGATTATGATGCCCCATATACCTTTCATTGACTAAACTCACAAGTATAGCACATCAGCTCAACTCTCTACGAGCCTAACAGGCCCATCAGTAAGGAGGAAAGACTCACAGGCTTACCTGCTATGGTACTGAGCTGGTAGACCCAAGAATTAAGCTCATTTCAGCCGGACACTACATCATAAAATTGGACGGACACGTCATATAACTTGCCAATAAATTTGGAAATATCATCCTAAAATATCTACTGGTGGTTTCTAGTAGATTGACGAACTGGGAATCTACAAGTAACCAATTCCTCATTGATTTTCTGGAGTGTATAGCAAGATTTCGTCCACCTAATTTATCTCACTCAAACTAAGTCCAAATAACACATGTTGTTTTTTAAATAATAGCCAACTCAAAGGACTTTCAAATGGTTTAAAACTCTCCTCAACATCTTTCTTACGTTGCTATGTACACACCTATAAATAGAGGTCTTGTGCAGTTATTTTGTCACATAAATGCTCATTTATTCTCTCCATTTTCTCCCGATTTTTAGGCTATTTGGAGCCTATATTTTGCACTCTACATGAATATATACTATCTATCATTATTCTACACCATTACTCGTATATTAATTCAAGTTTCTTTTATTATTTTTTAGAACAACTTTTTATTGACTTAAGCATTAGAGTGGTAATCTTTGTTTTTCAGGGCTAGTCCCCATTGAACTTTGGAATTTTCTTCAAAATCCTTCAACCTTGTGGTGTGCCAAAAAACTGGCACGCATCAGATTAAATTAGAAAACTTTTATCAAAACAAGCTCAAGAAAAGTAATGTTAAATTGTCCTTTACTAATTTTGTAGAAAAAATTAATTATCAAATTTTTTGAAATTTTATTAGAATCAACTAAATGGGATTTAATATTTTTCATGCACCAAACCCTAAATATTTTGTAGGCCAAAACAAAAAAAAATAATAAAAATAGCATAATGGTCCATGCAGATCTTGAACTTGCGACTTTCGCATTATTAGCACAATGCTCTAACCAACTGAGCTAATAGGCCTTCAATAGCACCCTTGAATTTGTAACATAATTGCAACATATTCTAGCTAAACCTAACATATCAATATGAAATTTGTTCGAATATTGCCTAGATTTTTAAAATTATCTTTAAACTTAGTTTAGATATTAAAAAAATTAGAAAAATATCCAAAACAATATAATTAGTAAGATTAATTTTTGACAAGTCATAATAGTTGTTAACCTGTGACTATCACAAGGGTGAATTTAAGGGGTCACACACTTTGCCTGAGAATGTCTTCTTCTTGATTCGATTATTCAATTGTTGAATTAATTTATGATTAATGGGAATAATTCAACAAATATTAAATTCAAGTGTTCAATTAATTGTGTAATATATAAATAGATTATGATGCTCCTTAAATCTTTCATTGACTAAGCCCACAAGCATAGTACATTAACTCATCTGGCTATGAGTCCAACAGGCCCATCAACAGAGAGAAAAAGCTCACAGGCTTACCTATCATCCATTTGGCCTTGCTGCTTTACAACATATGTACCCTGTGAAGAGGTTCTCCACTCTTTGCAGAGTGGGTTGGGTGGTGCTGGATACAGAGCTCTCACACGCTTAGATCACCACCGAAATAAGCATTATGCTCGCGTCGGTACTGTGTATACCAAGTCTTTATATCCACGTGGTTCTCTCGAACTTTGGCTGGGTAGAGGGCGATTTCTCAATCCCTACCTATGTGGTCTCATCTTAGATCTACTAAGGTCTGAGATATTAAGGAAAAAACCCTTCACGTCATGATAGGCGCATGGTCCAAGACCTCAAAGAAAAGGACCTCGCTTCATCACTGCATACGAAATGAAAAGAACTAAAGTAAGAGCTCGTGAACCAACAAGACTTTACTGAGCTGGTAGACGCAACAATTAAGCTCATTTCGGCCTGACACTACATCATATAACTGGAGACACGTCATATAACTTGTCACAAAATTAGGACACGTCATCTTAAAATATCTATAGGTGGTTCCTAGTAGATTGACCACAAATGAACTGAGAATCTACTAGTAATCAATTCCTCCTCGATTTCTCGAGTACATAGCAAGATTCAATTCACCCAATGTATCTCAGTCAAACTAACTCCAAATCACAAATGTTATTTTTGGAATAATGAACAACTCAAGGGCTTTCAAATGGCATAAGACTCTCCACAACAACTTTCGTACGTTGCTCTGTATAGACCTATAAATGGAGGTCTTGTGCAGTCGTTTTGTAACATCAGTGCTCACTCTAAAACTGTCACTTATTCTCTCCATTTTCTCCCGATTTTTAGGCTATTTGAAGCCTATATTTTGCACTCTACATAAATATATACTATTTATCATTATTCTACACTATTACTCGCACTTTAATTCAAGTTTTCTTTATTCTTTTTCAGAATAAGTTTTACTGATTAAGCATCAGAGTGGTAATCTTTGTTTTTTAGCGATAGTCCCCATTGATCTTCGAATTTTTTTTAAAATCCTTCAACCTTGTGGTGTGACAAAAAATCTGACATGCATCAGATTAAATTAGAAACTTTTGATCAAAACATGCTCAAGAAAAGTAATGTTAAATTGTCCTTAACAAATTTTATAGAAAAAATTAGTTTATTGATTTTTTTTGAAATAATATTAGAATCAACTAAATGGGAATTAATATTTTGCATGCACCAAATCCTAAATATTTTGTAGGACAAAATAAAAAAAAAGTAATAAAAAATAACATAATGGCCCATGCAGGTCTTGAACTTGCGACCTTTGCGTTATTAGCACAACGCTCTAACCAACTGAGCTAATAGGCCTTCAATCCCCCACCCATGAATTTGTAACATAATTGGAACAAATCCTAACTCAACCTAACATATCAATAATGAAATTTGTTCGATTATTGCCTCGATTTTTAAAATTATATTTAAACTTAGTTTAGATATTAACAAATTAGAAAAATATCAAAACAATTTAATTAGTAAGATTAGTGTAATTTGACAAGTCATAATAGTTGTTAACCCGTGACTATCACAAGGGTGAATCTAAGCGGTCACAAGCTTTGCCGGAGAAGGTCATCTTCTTGATTCGATTATTCAATGGTTGAATTAATTTATGATAAATGGGAATAATTCAACAAATATTTAATTCAAATGTTCATTAAAGATGTAGAATATTAACTAAAATAGTTAATAGTTCTTGACCTCAATTAATTTAATAGTGTTAAATTAATTATGTAATATATAAATAGATTATGATGCCCCTTAAACCTTTCATGTACTAAGCCCACAAGCATAGCATTAGCTCATCTGGCTATGAGTCCAACAGGCCCATAAATAGGGAGGAAAGGCTCACAGGCTTACCTGCTACTTTACTGAGCTGGTAGACCCAAGAACTAAGCTCATTTCTGCCAGACACTACATCATATAACTGGACAGACACGTCATATAATTTGCCAATAAATTAGGACACGTTATCCTAAAATATCTACAGGTGGTTTCTAGTTGATTGACGATAAATGAAATGGGAATCTACAAGTAACCATTTCCTCCTTGATTTTCTGGAGTTCATAGCAAGATTCTGTCCATCTAATGTATCTCAGTCAACCTATGTCCAAATCACAAATGTTAATTTTGGAATAATAGCCAACTCAAAGGACTTTCAAATGGCATAAGACTCTCCTCAACAACTTTCGTACATACCTTTGTACACACCTATAAGTGGAGGCCTTGTGCAGTCATTTTATAACATCAACACTCACTCTAAACTCTCACTTATTCTCTCCATTTTCTCCCAATTTTTAGGCTGTTTGGAGCCTATATTTTCCATTCTACATGAATACATACTATTTACCATTATTCTACAACATTACTAGCACTTTAGTTCAAGTTTCTTTTATTCTTTATTAGAAAAACTTTTACTAACTCAACCATCAGAGTGGTAATCTTTGTTTTTCAGATTAGTCCCCATTGATCTTCGAATTTTTTTTTTAAATCCTTCAATCTTGTGGTGCTACCAAAATCTGGCATGCATGATATTAAATTAGAAAATTTTTACCCAAAACATGCTCAAGAAAAGTAATGTCAAATTATCCTTTATTAATTTTATAGAAAAAATTAATTAATGAATTTTTTGAAATTTTATTAGAATCAACTAAATGGGATTTAATATTTTTCATGCACCAGATCCTAAATATTTTGTAGGATAAAATTAAAAAAAATAATAAAAATAACATAATTGCCCATGCAGGTCTCAAATCTGCGACCTTCGCGTTATTAGCACGACACTCTAACCAACTAAGCTAATAGGCCTTCAATGCCCCCCATGAATTTGTAGTATAATTGGAACAAATCCTAACTCAATCTAACATATCAATAATGAAATTTATTCAAATATTGCCTAGATTTTTAAAATTATATTTAAACTTAATTTAGATCTAAATAGATTAGAAAAATATCCAAAACAATTTAATTAATAAGATTAATTTAATTTGATAAGTCATAATAGTTGTTAACCCGTGACCATCACAAGGGTGAATTTAAGGGGTCATACACTTTGCTGGAGAAGGTAATCTTCTTGATTCGATTATTCAATGGTTGAATTAATATATGATTAATGGAAATAATTCAACAAATATTTAATTCAAGTATTCAATTAAAGATGTAGAATATTAACTAAAATAGCTAATAGTTCTCGACTTTAATTAATTTAAAATGGTTAAATTAATTGTGTAATATATAAATAGATTACAATACCCCTTAAGCTATTTATGGACTAAGCCCGCAAGCAAAACACATTATGTCACCTGGCTATGAGCCCAGCAGGCCCATAAACAAGGAGCAAAGGCCCACAGGCTTAGCTGCATTTTAACTGAGCTAGCAGATCCAAGAAACAAACTTATTCCAACAGAACACTACATCATATAACTGGACGGATACGACATATAACTTGCCAACACATCAGGACACGTCATCCTAAAATATCTCCTGGCGATTCCTAGTAGATTGACGACAAATGAGCTGGCACGAGAAACCAATTCCTCCTGGATTTTCTACCGTATATGGCAAGATTCAATACACCTAACGTATCTCAATCAATCTAGTCGAAATCACAAATGATTTTTTTTCTGAATAATAGCAAACTCAAAATGTTTTCAATTGTCATAAAACTCTCCTCAACAACTTCCTTGCCCTGCTTTGTACCTACCTTTAAATTGAGGCATTGTGCAGTCATTTTGTAATATCAACCCTCACTCTAAAACTCTCACTTATTATCGCCATTTTCTCTCGATTTTTAGGCTATTTGGGCTAGTCCCCATTATTCTAGTACGCATCACATTAAATTAGAAATTTTTTATCAAAACAAGCTCAAGAAAAGTAATGTTAAATTGTCCTTTACTAATTTTACAGAAAACATTAATTAATGAATTTTTTGAAACCTTAATAGAATCAACTAAATGGGATTTAATATTTTTCTTGCACCAGACCCTAATTATTTTGTACAAAATAAAAAAAAAGTAATAAAAATAAAATAATGGCCCATGCAGGTCTCGAACCTGCGACCTTCGCGTTATTAGCACAACGCTCTAACCAACTGAGCTAATAGGCCTTCGATGCCCCCCATGAATTTGTAACATCATTGCAACAAAGTCTAGCTGAAGATATTGCCTAGATTTTTTAAATTATATTTAAACTTATTTTAGATATTAACAAATTAGAAAAATAACATGACATTTGAAATTCTTTTTGTTTGCCCTTCTATATTTAGATGATTGTGCCTACCTATAAATAGATGATTGTGCAGTCATTTTGTAATATCAACGCTCACTCTAAAACTCTCACTTATTCTCTCCAATTTTCTTTCAATTTTATTTGGAGCCTATATTTTATACTCTACATTAATATATACTATTTATCATTATTCTACACCATTACTCTCACTTTAATTCAAGTTTCTGTTATTCTTTTTTAGAATAACTTTTACTGACTTAAGCATCGCAGTGATAATCTTTATTTTTCTGGGCTAGTCCCAATTGTTCATAGGACTTTTCTTGAAAATCCTTTGACCTTGTGGTGTGACAAAAAATCTATACACATCACATTAAATTAGAAATTTTTTATCAAAACAAGCTCAAGAAAAGTAATGTTAAATTGTCCTTTACTAATTTTACAGAAAACATTAATTAATGAATTTTTTGAAACCTTAATAGAATCAACTAAATGGGATTTAATATTTTTTTTCACCCGACCCCAATTTTTTTGTATAAAAATAAAATAATGGCCCATGCAGGTCTCGAACCTGCGACCTTCGCGTTATTAGCACAACGCTCTAACCAACTGAGCTAATAGGCCTTCGATGCCCACATTGCAACAAAGTCTAGCTGAAGAATATTGCCTAGATTTTTAAAATTATATTTAAACTTAGTTTAGATATTAACAAATTAGAAGAATAACATGACATTTGAAATTTTTTTTGTTACACTTCTATATTTTCTATCCTATATATTTCTAATTTTCATTTGAATATTTGATTAGTTATCCAAAAAAAATTTAATTAGTAAGATTAATTTAATTTGACAAGTCAAATTAGTTGTTAACCCGTGACTATCACAAGGGTGAATTTAAGGAGTCACACACTTTGCCAGAGAAGGTCATCTTCTTGATTCGATTATTTAATTGTTGAATTAATTTATGATTAATGAAAATAATTCAACAAATATTTAATTCAAGTGTTCAATTAAGGATGTAAAATATTAACTAAAATAGTTAATAGTTCTTTACCTCAATTAATTTAATGGGGTTAAATTAATTGTGTAATATATAAATAGATTATGATGCCCCTTATATGTACTAAGCCCACAAGCATAGCACATTAGCTCAGCTCTCTATGAGCCCAACAGGAGGGAAAGGCTCACATACTTACCCCCTGTACAGTACTAGCAGACCCAAGAATTAAGCTCATTTCAGCCGGACACTACATCATATAACTGGACGGACACGTCATATAACTTGTCAACAAATTAGGAAACATCATCAAAAAATATCTACAGTTGGTTCCTAGTAGATTGACGACAAATGAACTGGGATTCTACAATTAACCAATTCCTCCTTGCTTTTTGGAGTACATAGCAAGATTCTATCTACCTAATGTATCTCAGTGAAACTAAGTCCAAATTACAAATGTTGTTTCTTGAATAATAGCCAACTAAAAGGACTTTCAATTGGTTTAAAACTCTCCTCAACAACTTTCGTACTTTGCTCTATACACATCTATAAATAGAGGTCTTGTGCAGTTATTTTGTCACATCAATGCTCACTCTAAAACTCTCACTTATTCTCTCCATTTTCTCCCGATTTTTAGGCTATTTGCAACTTATATTTTGCACTCTACATGAATACATATTATTGATCATTATTCTACACCATTACTCGCACTTTAATTGATGTTTCTTTTATTTTTTTTAAAATAACTTTACTGACATAAGTATTAGAGTGGTAATCTTTGTTTTTCAGGCAAGTCCCCATTGAACTTTGGATTTTTCTTCAAAATCCTTCAAGTTTGTGGTGTGCCAGAAAACTGGCACGCATCAGATTAAATTAGAAAATTTTTATCAAATCAAGCTCAAGAAAAGTACTGTTAAATTGTACTTTACTAATTTTCTAGAAAAAAATTAATTAATAATTTTTTTGAAATTTTATTAGAATCAACTAAATGGGATTTAATATTTTCATGCACCAAAAACCTAAATATTTTTTAGGCTAAAAAAAAAAGGTGATAAAAATAACATAATGGCCCATGCAGGTCTCGAACCTGCAACCTTCAGGTTATTAGCACCATGCGATAACCAATTGAGCTAATAAGCCTTCAATGCCCATTAAGAATTTGTAGTATAATTGGAACAAGTCCCAACTCAATTTAACATACAATAATGAAATTTGTTCGAATATTGCCTAGATTTTTAAAATTATTTTTAAACTTAGTTTAGATCTTAACAAATTAGAAAAATATCCAAAATAATTTAATTAGTAAGATTAATTTAATTTGACAAGTCATAATAGTTGTTAACCCGTGACTACCACAAGGGTGAATTCAAGGGGTCTTACACTTTGCCGGAGAAGGTCATCTTCTTGATTCGATTATTTACTGGTTGAATTAATTTATGATTAACGGGAATAATTCATCAAATATTTAATTCAAGTGTTCAATTAAAGATGTAGAATATTGACTAAAATTGTTAATAGTTCTTGACCTCAATTAATTTAATATGGTTAAACTAATTGTGTAATATGTAAATAGATTATGATGCCCTTAAATCTTTTATAGACTAAGCACACAAGCAAAGCACATCAGCTCAGCTGGCTGTGAGCCCAGCAGGACTATCAGTAGGGAACAAAGGCCCGCAAGCTTACCTGCTACTTTACTGAGATGGTAGACCCAAGAAACAAACTGATTCCAACTAAAACTACATCATATAACTGGACGAACACGTCGTATAGGTTTTCAAAACATCAGGACACGCCATCCTAAAATATCTCCAGGTGATTCCTCAACAACTTCCGTACCCTATTCTGTACACATGTATAAATAGGGACCTTGTGCAGTCATTTGGTTATTATTTCCATTTTCTCTCAATGTTTAGGCTATTTTGAGCTTGTATTTTGCACTCTATATGAATGTATACTATTTATCATTACTCTACTCAATTATTGTCTTTTTAATTCAAGTTTCCTTTATTCTTTTTTAATATAATTTTTATTGACTTAAGAATCGGGGTGATAATCTTTTTCTTTTTTTTTTTTTTTATAGGAATAGTCCCATTGATCTTAGAATTTTCTTGAATATCCTTCGACCTTATGGTATGACCAAAAATCTGGTAGACATTAAATTAAATTAGAAAATTTTTATCAATAGAAGCTCAAGAATTGCAATGTTAAATTGTACTTGACTAATTTTATAGAAAAAATTAATTAATGAATTTTTTGAAACCTTATTAGAATCAACTAAATGGGATTTAATATTTTCCATGCACCAAGCTCTAAATATTTTGTAGGTCAAAAAATCAAAAGAAAGTAATAAAAATAACACAATGGTCCCCATGCAGGTCTTGAACCTACAACTTCGTGTTATTAGTACGACACTCTGATCAACTGAGCTAATAAGCCCTTAATAACCCCATGAATGAGCTAGAGATTAAAACGTACATAGTTAAAATAAAAATAAATGATAGTGATAAGATAAATAATATTTCTGAACAAATAATACAAAATCCTCTGACATTTGAAGTTGTTTAAGATAAATGCAAATTGAATTAATATCCTGATCTTGAAGCTAGAATTTTATATGCATAAGTACTAATTTTGAAAATAAAATATTGCTTAGATGATTGTATAGATAAAAATAAATTTATTTTTAATTTAAACTCATGAGGTTTCTAACTAGTGAGATTTTTTTCTTAGTAATTAAAAATTATAAAATTATCAAACATTAGTATTCAATCAAAATTCACTTAATTGTGGTCAACCATCGTTTTGCTACACATATATAGATATGGTGTATATCATATATACATATATGTATAAAATGTGCATATGTTTGATTTATACTCAAATATAATACATATGAGTAATATTTTTAATAAACTAAAACAATGATATACAATAATTTGTACTTGTACAGTATACAAAAAGTAACTAATATTTTAATCTTTTAACATTTTAAAGCCTAAAAATACACAAAATAATTTAATAATATAGTATTTGTTTATTTGCTTTTAGATTGGTTTGAGTAATATTACTCAAGTCCGTGATATTACTCTACCTTTTCTATCGCATCAATGGCTAAAACAGAAAGGTAGATATCCATCCTAATTCTTTGTTTATTTGCTTTTAGATCGCTCTGAGTGATATTACTCGAGCCCGTGATAGATCATAATAAAGAGATGATTTAAATTCCACTAGGCACTAGACCGATCTGAGGAGAATTGTACGTGATTATATACATTTATCTTAAATATGAAAATATTTTATCCAAACTAACTTCAGTCTTCTGGATACCTAAATTACTAGATTTCTTCCTGTTGCCTGTTTTTCAAATTTAGTTTTATCCCAAAATTTTTCAATACAAATAATAAGGTATATAGTATGATAATTTAATTCCATCCCATATTTTATTCATCATTAAAATTTATCCCAATTTAATTCTAAATATAGGGAATTTCAAGAACAAGAAAAAATAATTTATGAACATATGAATCTATCAAATATTTAAAATGCCCTTTTCAAATAAAAAAATCTCAATAAACTCAAATGTTCAATATGTAAGGAAAATAATCATTTCCACAATATTGAGCATTCATTCAAATAACATTTCTACAACATTGCTTCAACATATTACCTAATTTACCATGAACTAAACCACTAACCCATTAATCTCCTCTCCTTAGAAAATATATTCAAATCTAACACTCAACTTGAACTAAATGTAAAAAAAAAAAAATAAAAACAAAAGGAGATAGAAACAGAGAGGGGGGAAAAAGACTAAAGCTAAGAAATCCCTTACCCCTCATTTTTATTTTCTGAGAAAGAAAATTCTAAAAAAAATAATTCAAAAAAACAAATCAAAAGTGGAAAAAGGGAGAAATCAAATAAATTTAAAAAAAAAAAAAAGAAAAAACAGTTCAGCATGTAAATATATATATACATATTATTATAATCAGCCACCAAGCTTTCTTTTCTCCATGTCAGAACCTTCAACAAAGGCAGCAAGAAATCTCAAGGCTTTCACCTGCCACTCCAGGGCCAATATATACTCCGCCGTCTCTTCAAACAGCGTCTCCACCGCAAGCCTGTCGCCTCCGGGCACTATTTTCTGCAACGCCGCTATCTTCCTCTCCACCTCCGCTTTCTCATCCTTTAATTCTTCACCGCCGGCGCCATTACAGCACCCCTCCTTCGGCATCTTCCTCGAATGGGTTCTCCTCCTCCTGCCCTTTCCACGGCGGAAGACGACCGCTGGGGGCTGTTGTACTGCCGCATTCATGTCATGGCTCGTTTCCGGCGGCTTCTCCCTGTCCATTTCTTGGTTTCTTGATAATGTGGGAGCGTCCTCTCGGTCTACGGCGTAAGCAGCAGTGTTGGAACAGTCCATGAAGAGAGAGAGAGAGAGAGGGGGGGGTGGTGAGAAGAATGGAGGAGGGAAGTGGTGTTAAATTATTGTAATGGCGTTCTAGAAATGTCAATGCCAACGAAGGTGGGGGCTACCTAAGCTTTGGGCTTTGGTTTCCCGACCTCCCCTCCATCACGGATTTCTTTCTTGGAATTATTGATCTACGGTCTTGATTCCATCACCGTTCACCAAAAATGCTAATGAGTGTTTTTCTTAAAATTTATCTATATACTAGTATTAAAAATATATATATATATATATATGCATACTCACAAATAACGGTTGACGAGAGATTATATCAATTTTTGTAAACTTAAAAATATTTTTCAACAAATAAGATAATTAATTTATTTAATTTTTTAAATTTTATATTAATTGATAAATTAATTTTTTATTTTCTTTTCTTTTTTATGAAATGAATTGGTTTATGTATTACATGAAAAATTATTTATTATATGCATGCAAGAACGACAGTACAATAGTTAGTACTAATAATAAAAAAACAAAAATCAGTTTTCATTCACAAATGATGGTTTATAACATTGCTGCATTAATAATTTTATTGCGTCGATAATACCCTTAAAATGATTTTCTTTTTATTTTTCTCTTTTAATGTGATTTGTTGACTTACATATTTTATTCTTATTTGTATATAACATATTTTAAAATATAAAAAAATATTTATTATATACACGTAAAAATAATGTGTCACGACGGCTAATATAATGATAAAATAGAGAAAGGATTAGTTTCTTTTTCATAAGTTTAGAAATTGAGTTATTATTTTTTATTTAAAAATTAAATAGTTATATGATTCTTTATGGGTAAAAATTTTGCTTGTCTCCCAATATTCGAATCCAACTTTAATTTTTTTTAATCCCTTTTAAATTAGTCTTTTGAAAAAAAAGGGTAAATTTGTACTTTCAACTACTATAATAATAAAATAGAAGAAAATGACGAAATAAAGTTATCATTATAAATAATTAATAACACCTTTACAATAATAATTTAATAACAACAGTAATATCAATTATATATTGTCACTAAATTATCGCTATAAATATATCATTAATTATTTATAGTAGTAATTTTTACAAAATAATAGTCCATCATTAAAGTTATCCTTCAAAGTTAAATATAAATATTGGGGACTAAAATTCAAAAACTGATTTAATGCATCTCTAATTCAAAAAATTAATAAACATGTTTAAAAAAATCAAAAAAATGAAAATTTTCTCTAAAAAAAATGAATTTATACTCATATTTACGAGACTCGATTAAACTCATAATTTTTACTTACGGAATTTTAACTTGACAAATCGAACCGATAAAGCGTAACTCAATTAGTGAAATTGAGGCCCCATGACTTCAGAATTATGGGTTTGAACCTTATCAATGCGTGAGATGTTATTCTACTTTAATAATAAAATTAATTAAATATAATTATTTGATATAGATAATTAATATAAATTATTGATAACTATTAGATTATAAATATTTAATAATTATTCTTATAATCAATTATGTTTAAAAAATATTAGTTTTTCATTTTTACTTTAAAAAAACAAAAACATTGGGGGTGGGGGAGGGGGTGGTAACGGGACGGAGTTGGGAGGTGGGGTAGCGGGAACCGGATAGGGTCGCAGGTTGTAAAGTGGAGGGCCCACGGGGGCTCCTAAAAAACAAAGGAGGAAAAGGGCACATGTGATCACATGAATTTCTTGTAGCTACACAGCCCCCCATGTGCTTCCCCCTCACACCTTTGCACATTTACTCCCATGACTATGATTATCAACATGCCACATATCTAGGGGCCACGTGTTCTTTTGCCCCAATCGCCACCATCTTGAGCCCCACAACTCACCATCCACGGCTATTGGTTCGTGTCCCATCAAATATATAGATATTTATCTTATTTTATTTTATATAAGTTGTTATAATTTAGAGATAACTACACTCTTCTTTCCCAAAATATAGTGTAATAACACATAGATTTCTTGTTATTTAAGAATTCACATCTATAGCACCCTTAAGGTTTGCTTCCCTCTAACAAATAAGTTCCTCCATTTTTGCTGATGATAATAAAAAAATCAGACAAAAGTTTATATTTACCCCCCAATTGACTTATTACAGAACAAATAAATCTTTTTGTGATCAAATTACCCTTATATGTCTTAACGCATTAAGGTACAGCTTCACCGTTATAAGGGTAGTTTAGCCCAAAAAAAATTATTTGACCTGTAATAAGTCAATCAATGGTAAATATTCATTTTTATTCAATTTTTCCGTTCTTTCTACCATACTATCTATCACTTATCAACAATTTCAGTGAACTTTGACTAACATATAGACTTATTTATTAGGTAGAAGCAAATTTCAGTGGTGTTAGATGTAATTTTTTACACCATGGAGGGTCTACATGTCATTACACCAAACCTCAAGGTAAGGAAGTATAATGTTCCCTATAATGTATTTATAGTAATATTAATATATTGGTTGAATCGAGAGTTACTATAATTTATTCTTTATTATTTTTAATATATTAATATTTTGATTGAATTGATATAATTTTTTTTTTAAAAAAAAAAACTACCCTTGACTCTCCTTCCATCATTTCAAATCCTTTTTTTTTTTTTTAAATTTTCAAATTAATGAATTATTATGTCATGTATTATAGTATTGATCATGCTCTGATTTATAGTGTAAGCATATTGTTATTTGATGCCTTATTTTATGATTGGTATTAGGATAGTTTTAAAAGTTTGTTTTCTTTCAATTTTTGGTTTTAAAGAGCATTTTGAGAGTGTTAATTTGAGAGCATCGTCTCTATCTCTAAATTTGAATTAAAAGTTAAAAGCACTTTTAAGGGGTGAGTTTAGCTACTTTATTTTGTAATTATATTATTCTTGTTACAATTATTTTTATTTAAAACTTATCGCTTTGATTTATTTATTAGATTTGCATATACGGAGTCGATATAGAAATTTTCAAATAAGTTTAATGATTAAACACTGTGAAAATTATATAATTTTACGATGTTATAAATTTTATATTTTACTCGCTACATTATTTGATATTAATGCATATTGGAGTCTAGCAGCATCATAAAAATGTTGAAGGAATATCTGAGGATTCTAAGATTTTCTTGAGGCTGGAATTAGCACTCCAATATTTAAATTAATAATAATTTTGATGAGGATAAACGAAGAATATAGAGACGTGCAGAATGCTATGAAAACTAGAGGTGCGACAGGTTCAGTGAGCTAAGTGGACTGACATAAGTAAACTCAAGTGAAATTCGAGCTATTGAGTGAAAGTAACTTTTTCGACATACTTGCACTTTTTATATAGAAAAGACGGATGAGACAATTTGGGTAGTTTAGCATGATCTTGATATTCTCATATTCTTAGAAAAATCTCCTTTCATATTAGTACATTAGTTCAGTTGCATGTCATGTCATCCACATCCTATGCGAGCACTGTAGTATCAATAGAAAAATCACCTATTTAGGGGAAAGTCTGTTACCTGTTCGGGCCCATCCTGGCTTTATCCTTAATCCAACTAGTATGATTATCCGTGTTGATGTGTACTCCAGGATGACATACCATCCGAGGTAAAATTGATGTTGAAGTGTTAGTCGAGCTAGTTGGTTACCAGCGGGCAGCAAGTGGACTTAGGTTGGCTCGGTTTTGCCAATAAGTGTCAGTTGGGTTGAAGATCTTATTTTTTATCATTAACGTTGTGTACTCTGACTGCTGATTGTATCTTAATTTTACTGGAAAATTTTAATTAACGAGACCGGATAATTCCATTGGGAGTTGAAAAATGAATACCATATGTATCACTTGTTGTGATTAATTAATGAGAAAGTAAATTTTTGTATGGTCATGTAAATTATATTGTTCCACATTATTGAACAATAATAATTAATATGTAGCTATGGAACGTTATTTAATTAAACATTAAGTTTTTTATTAGTATTTTATATCTTGAAATATAAATTTTATAGTCATTTCTAAATATTTTACTACAAAATATACAAATAAAATAAATTATATTGACAAAATGACGAGCTAAATGTTATATAATCCTAAGTGTATCCTTTTAACATATGGGAGAAACAATTTTTAATCAAAGATGCTTATCTTACAAAACAAATTAACTTTTTGCGACACCTATAATATAATTACGGCTTAGAAATCATGTTAAATCAATACTGTTAACTACGATCAAACAAAATCAATTCGAAAACTTGAATTATTTACGACGGTTTATTAATATTTATCATGGTTTTTAACTATAGTCAAAATATTTGCTATGATTTTGACCATGACTAATATTTTGATATCACTAGCAAAACAACGACTAATAACCCGTGCAATGATCAATTTATGTTGACCATTATTTTTTTCTTTGATTATAATAATTAACCGTAATAACAATCGTATTTTTTTAGTTACTCGTAGTTAATTTTTATCTATTTCTCACTAATTTTTACAAATAAATTCCATGTTGTTACTACTTCCAACTTTCTCCAAAATAAATGTAATAGCACTATCCCTCCCAAACAAATTCTTAAATGAGTAGCATTTATTTTAATTGATTATTGTAAAGTTCATAGTACTCAATTTATGATGTTCCCCATTTAATTAAAAAAATATATAAGGTTTTTTCTACTTCTAATTATTACACCAAAAACTAAATTATTGATTTAAATAAGAAAGTTATGTTAGAAATTAAATTTTGAAATGTCCCAAGAAAATAGGATTATAAATTTCAAATGCGAGGGCATTTTTCTTTTTTGCTGCTGATTTCATATATTAAATGTTTTTCTTTATCTAGGATGCTCATATTTTCAAATATTATTTTATACTTATTTTAACATGAGAATTATATCTATTTAATATTATTAGTATACAATATCATACTAATATTTTGTATATTTACTCCAATTTATATAAAGCAAGTATAACATATCATTTGAATATTTTTTTCTGTGGGGTAAAATTTAGGATTAATTCAATTTATTATATTAGCTAAATTATTTTAATATTAAAAAAATTATCAAAAATATAACAATTGTAAAAGTATTAGCACAAATAAAGTCCAGGACTTGACAATAATTTTCTTTATTGTTTTTAAATATATAGTCCACATCTACGACTCCAAGTCATGATCCGCATCCACGACTCCGAATCATGATTAAAATTGGTGGAGAACTACTCATTTCGTATTATTATTTTAATTAATTAGAAAATTAGTTTTTATATGTATAATATTATTTTCATTTTAATTAAAAAATACTAATTTTATGTTGCAGCATTATAAAAATTAAAGGAATGACAGTAATAAAATTTCCACATTTTGATCTATTTATTTTTATATAATAATTAACATTCAATCAACTTCCACAATCAATTAATTTTCTAGCTACAAGTTCCATTATATCTGTTCATGAATTCAGAAACGCATTTTTTAAAATATGTTGTTGATTTTAGTATCAAGTTTTTTTTCATAGCTATTAAATTATTTTTTTTGTAGTGTAATTTTTTATTCAAATCAACTTATTTAAGCAATTCAAAAGCATAAATAAAAGACATACTGTTTTCAATAATAAGTTGATAAGTGTTTATTTTCAATATTTAATAAACACCTTTTGGCTTATTGAATATTGCATCGGATTGTTCGATTCGATCTTTTACCATATTAATCGATTTTTTTTTTAAAAAACAAATCCTACATATTAATATATAAACGTATAATCTTTTATTTATTAAATCTACATATATAAGTATAATATCTAATTTCTTAAGATTTCGATTAGGTACATTATGGTATACCAACACTAATATGGTACCAAATATTGAATTTTACCAAAATTGATTATCGAATATTAAATTAAAATTTTCAATTCAATATTCAGTACGTATTAAAATTTTTGTAATGATTCGATTAAATCAATTTATCGAACTATGCACGCTCTATATAGGGAGGCATTGGTGATTGCAGTTGAGAAAGATGTGGGGTGGTGTTTCCAAGGAGGGGACAGGAGTCGGCGGTGTGGGGGATGAGTGAGTGATGTTCATGTGATGATCCAAATCTCCTTCATTTGCTGCTACTATTCAACATTTATTTATTATTGTTTTCGAGGGAACATTTATTTATTGGAAGTTCAAACTTTCTTGGATCAATTGCCTCTTTCATTGGTTGTAGTGATTGATTCTCGTGACAGGAGATTAAGTATATGATGTAAAGTCAAAATGAAATTAAAATTTAATTACTCATTAATTACTCATATCATACTTGTGATGAATTTATGAATGGGATAATTGCACTTCTCTTTTTTGAAGTTTAGTATAATTATATATAGATTTTTTATGATTTGAAAAATTATGTTTAGCACTCGTAAGATTTGTTTCTAACAAATAAGTCCATCCATTAATTAAAATTTATTGAACGTGTTTATATTAACTAAAAAATGAAAAAAAATTATATTTAATTTCGATTGAGTTATTATTGATTTATTGTTTTTTTGATCAAATTTTTCTCATATGTTTTTACGTATTAATACGTATGAGAAGGTATATTTTCATCGTTATAAGGTAGTTTAGTCAAAAAAATTATTTGATCTAGTCAGTGATAAGTCAACTGGGGGTAAATTTAATTTTCATTCAGTTTTTTTTTGCTAATATCAGCAAATTCAGTGATTTTTTACGAACGCGAGGATTTATTTTGTTAGATGGAAATAAACTTCATGGTGCTAGATGTAATTTTCATACCATATAAATTCATGTGTAATTACACCAAACCTCAAGAGGAGGTGTGCAATTATTCCTTTATTAATTGAACCTTTCCAAATCTGATTTGGCAAATTTTATGACACGTGAAATCGCATTAATGATGGAAGACAGCCGTAGAAAAAATTGTCAAAAATGTTAGGATTAATATTTTTTTTAAAAAAAATACTTTTATTAATTTTTAATTTTAATAAATTACTATTTGAATGACAACATTCAAGATATGACCATCTCTTGCCAAATCCAAGGTAAGACAAATATATGCATTTAATTGTCGTGATTCCTCAAGTCCAAGGTCTTACCGTACTATCGAAGTTTAGGAGTTCTTGTTATACCAATCAAGCCTCAAAGGCTTGCATACCATGAGTCCCCTTGCGTTAGTTCAGTCAACTTGACGACCTTGTCAACCACCCACTAAAATTATAAAAACGACCCACGTTTGTCGTCGATGAAACGCGATACTCATCCAATTAGTGCAAGTCTCGATAAGACGCTGGATGTCCATTTCGAGGTCCTTGACTTGGAATATTTCAGACCCATCTTCAGGAGTTTAGTTTCATAGTTTCCATCCAATATGCAACCTAACTACCATGATTGTTCATTTGGTGTGTAGATTTTTTTGTGATATTAAATATGTAATGAAGGAGCAAGCACAACAAATATAAACACCATAGAACGAATACTTGCTTTATTCATTTCATAAATATTACATTACAACAAAATTATCAAAACAGATTACATCAAGGCTAATCGAATTGGTTTCTAATCACCTATTCTATCAATCTCTTACTTGATCTAGAGTCAATCACTCATAGTTTTCAAGCACATATCCACAAGATGCTGAGAATGAGCAATATGTGACACAAACTTGGTCAATGGATCAATGTATTTGCCGTATTTTCTATTAATGTGTCTTCATCTGTTCGAAGGTTACCTCTACCCGCCATCTCTCTAAATAGATGGTAGGGTCTAAGAATATCTTGGACCAGTGATGAGATTTTGGTTCCTTAGCTTGCATAATCAAGGTGTTGTTATCACAGAGGATAACTATGTTAGGCACTACATCTAACTTGGATGTAGTTTTTCATCCGAACCACTTGATTAGCTGCTTTCGAACCAGCTATGTATTTAGTTTTCGTAATGGAATCAACTGCTATATTCTTATTGGAACTTCTCCAAGCAACCACACCATCATTAAGCTTGAATATAGACCCTGATTAAGATTTGGCATTATCCTCAGCCGATTAGAAGCTAGCATCACTATAACCTTTCAATATGAACTCTCCACCATTGTAAATCAAGAACAAATCTTTAGTCATTTTCAGGTACTTAAGTATGATTTTGAGTATAGCTCAATGTGCCTTCCTGACACATGCATGATATCTATTCTTTACACTCAAATCGAAGGCGACATTGGGCTTAGTATATTGCACAACATACTGTAGGCTGTGCACAACTAATGCATAGGGGATATCTAACATCCTTTGAAGCTCAGGAGACTGTTTCTTGGACATATTAACTCCATGCCTCATCGGAAGGAATTCTCATTTGGAGTTTTCAATCTTGAATCTCTTCAATACTTTCTTCAAATACGAAGGTTTAGGTCATTGCTAACATCCTTCTATATCTATCATGGAAGATCTTGATGCCAAGGATGTAGGAAGCCTCACCCAAATCCTTCATGGAGAATTGAGTGGACAACCATGCTTTAGTAACACCTAACATCTTGACATCATTTCTAATGAGCAAGATGTCGTCCATGTAAAGCATGAGGAATGCAATTGAGCCCCCACTAACCTTCTTGTATATACAAGGGTCAAAGTTATTTTTGAGAAAATCATAACCCCGTATGATTTCATCAAAATGTATATTCCAACTTCGAGAAGTTTATTTGAGGCTATAATGGACCTTTAGGACAACAAACCTTCTATTTCTCCAATACTTGTGAAACCTTCTAGTTGATCCATATGGATCTCTTCCTTAACATAATTGTTAAGAATGATAGTTTTCATATCCAACTGTCATATTTTATAATTATACCATGCTGCTACGACAAGTATTATCTGAATGGACTAGGCCATGGTTATGGGCGAATAGGTTTCCCTAAAGTTGATCTTAGGATGCTGAGTGTATCCTTTTGCCACAAGCTTGAACTTGAAGATTGCTACTTCCTCATCAGCTCCAAGCATACATTTGTTGACCCATTCACACACAATAGGCTTAATACCTTTAGGTGGATCTACTAAGGTCCAAACCTCATTGAACTCAGAAAGTCAATTTTGGATTTCATGACCTCAAGCCATTTTTCCAAATCGATGTCCGGCATTGCTTGTTTGAATATCTTTGCATCATTATCTAACTGACCGGTCAAACCCATGAACTAATACCTCTCTAGTTGATGGGGGTACTCTTGCTGACGTTCGGAGGCTAGGAATATTATTAGTGGGAAAAGTAGACGCAAATGATGTCGCTATATCTCATTGAGGTATTGCCATAATTTGATTACTTAAGGAGCAACTTCTAACATTGCGTCTCGTGAGATAAAAACCTTTTGCTTAGAGGGATCATAAAAATACACTGCAGTTTCCTTTGAATAACCAACAAGCCTGCGCTAATTAGATCTCAAGTCCAGGTTGTCTCTACTAGCCTCTTGATGTATGTAAGGCATCCCCACACTCTTAAGTACTTGTAGGACGTAGATTTGCCATACCATATCTGATATAGCATCTGGGCCCTAGTCTTAGAATGTGTTGTGTTCAACAACTTGGTCTTTGTCTCAAAAGCACAGCCCTTAGTGATAAGGGCAATTTGGTAAAATTCATCATGGATCGGACCATGTCAAACAAGGTCCGATTCTTCCTTTCAGAGACGCATTAAAGTTGTGTCATTCTCAAAGGAGCCCATTAAAAGAGAATTCCATTCTCTTTTAAACAATCTAAGAATTTATCACATAAATACTTGCGACCTCAGTCCGACCGAAGGACTTTAATTTGGTGATCAGTTTGGTTATCAACTTCTAGTTTGGGCTCTTTAAATGTAGCCTCAAATTTGTACCTTATTAAAACATTATAATACCGTGAGTGATCATCGGTTAAGATTATGAAGTAGGAGAACCCTTCTCTGGCATGTGTATTTAGTAGCCCATAAACATTTAAGTGGATCAATTCAATAGATACTGCCAAGCGTGCTTTGTCAAAAAAATGGCTTCTTGGTCATTTTCCCTTTTAGACAAGCCTTGCAGGCTAGTAGGTTGTTCAAATTATCTATTTCTAAATTCTTTAAGTCAACCAACCTCCTAATCCTATATTGAAAGATATGACGTAGTCTTGCATGCCACAATTGGTACGTTTTCTTGATTATCAATTTTACGTTTGTCTTGAGTAGTCATGAGCAAATCAAATTGTTGGAGAATATAAAGACCGTTATTAAGATGACCCAGCAGATGAGAAGATCCATCTTTCATCAAATACAAAGAGTTTTTATTGATAAAAAATTTAGGACCACTATTTCTAACAATGGGATGGAAATGATACTTTTTGTCATGTTAAGTACATAATAACATTCTTCCATTCAATCCTAACATGATCACTAATGACTAAGTTAAACTATCCCTACAGCTTCAACAACATGGCCTTACCATCACCAAGTCTCAGGGTCACCTCATCTTTACTTAGCCTTCTGCTTCTTTTCAACACCTGCAAGTCATTGCAATTTAAGCCCCAGAACTGGTATCAATACCCAAGAAATAGTGTTAGTAATTATATTGACCTTAATAACAAACATACCTGCATTGGGGAGGAGCTTAGGGTACTCTCTCTTCCATTAGCCTTTTTCCTTACAATACATGCAGACACCATTTATCCTTGATGCCTACTACCAACCTTCCTTTTTTCGTTTTGCCCATACCCACTAGGATAGGAGCTTTCTAAGCACTAGCAGCAGCTTTTGCCTTACCATTCTTCCTCTTTAAGCATCAGGTCCTCTTACCTTTTGCTTTAGAGGTTGAAGCTTTTCCAACCAATATCGTCGATCCAGACCTTTTGGTCGTTGCCTCATACTAGACCAACATGTAGATAAGTTCATTAATGAACTTCTCAAGCCCGTTCATCTTGAAATTTATAATGAAAAGGGAGGAAGTCGCTGGAGGATCACATCTATTTACGTATCATTATCAAGCCCATCTTGAAGATCTTCGACTTTTTCCACAAAGGAAAATATCTTGATCACATGCTCTTGTACAGAGGACTCTTCAAGTCATCTTGGTCCCGAAGAATACTTTAGTTGTGTATATTTAATATGCCTATCTGAAACCGCATAAACCTCTTTTGTACTACGCATTATTGTAGGGACATTATCTAGCCTTTCGTATTACTTCTAGATCTCATTCGACATGGATGCCACTATGATTCTGCGGACCTTACGATGGTCCTCCTACTATTTCTCAAACGTCCAATGTTCTTCTGGCGCGAACTCTTCCATCATGGTTAGAGGATAAGATTTTCTAGAAGATAAGTCTGATTTTGAAATCGAGCACAATCTCAGATTCCTTAGCGAAATATTATAATTCATTCCATCAAATTTGCTAGTCTCTGTTACCATAGCTAATGGGTTCTTAAACATCTACATTAGAAAATGTGAAGTAGAAATTAGCAAACAGATTTTAATACTTAATTCAAATTATGACTTGGTCTTTAGCTATAACCCTCTAAATATTTCTATGAAAGCCCAGCACTCTCAAGTGGGTGTTTTGAAAAATTATTTTCAGGTAGGCCTAGGGTCCACTGCAATTCTTCATGTCTGGCTTTTACCATTCACACAAAAAAAGCTTTGTGGAGGGTAATCATTACCATTATCATCCAATAAATTATTTGGATTCCAAGCAAATCATATTACTTAGTAGTATGTCGGATCCATCAACCAAATCGTATCTCAACTGTCACCCCCCATGACTTGTGAGACCGAAAAATATGAGCTCAATCCTTTGTTCTTAACAATACAACAATTTTCTTTCATTTCAAATGTGCCACAACTCGTGAAATCAGATTTTGGTGAAAGCAACTTCCTCACTACATTGCTATGAATTGAAGGCTTGGAATTTCATAAACCATTTGTTAATTCCATTTTGAACCTAATATTTACTTTGATCATCCAAGTGAAAGTTCATATTTAGTTTTGAACGAGACATCATCAGTTAATATGTTGCATGCATATAAATATCATCACACGCAAAAATTAAAAGTCTAGCACACCCCTATTGGATGGTCAAAAGCCCAATCTTAGCGACCTATTGAGTCCGAGGTGGATCTATGACCAATCTAAGGTTGCCTATTCTATTACAAGTTAATAACCCATTATCATTCTAATGGGCTTTATAATGCCTCTTCATTCTTCTTAGACTCTCTATAGTGGGCTTCATCTAACGGACCTCTTCTCAATGGATCTCCGTGGATCGTCAATTGAACCTCCATAATCCTTCTTCTCCTTGTTTATATTTTATTTTTAAAAAATAAAAACCTCACAATCTATTTACACTCAATACAATATAAAATTAAAAACCCCAAGCATATGTTGAGAGGAGTACATAGATAGGGAGAAAGCAAGCCTCATTATTTCAAGGCTAAAAACTATAAGAGAGAATAAAAGAAAAAGGCACGCATAATAGAAATTAAACAATACACATGGGTTATGGGGTATGTGATCATCCTCGTTGTTTATCCTATAAAAGTTTAAACACAATTATACTAGATATAATCTTGTTCCAGCAAATAATACATACCATGCATTATTCCAATGATATCCAATATTATAAAATAAAATATAATTATACACAAAAAATATGTGTAAAAATACAATTAAAATAAAAACTAGACCCGTACATCCAATGTACAAATAATTAAAAATATAATTTAACTAAAATTAAAATAGTCTAAAATTAACTTATTTCAAAAAAAATATGCAAAAAAAATAAAAAAAAAAATTCAATTTTTGAAAAAAAAAACAATAGAAACTGCCTAGCCGTTCGGGCACTGTCGGCAAGCAGAGCCCCTACCTGAGCGCTGCGTGCGCTTATTTATTTATTTTCATATTTTGCATTAAAAACTAAAATATTTAACACATAATTTTGTGAAAATTCAATTTTTCAAAAATAATAATGTCCAAATTAATTAGCAAACATAAATATGCATTATCAAACATATAACCATACAACTGAAAAGTCAAAAATCATGCTTTCAAGAATTCATTAAAACACATAAAACATGTCAAATACATAATTACATGTTAGATTCATGGTCTAAATATCAAACTTGGCTCTGATACAACCGAGAGAAAGTGCATCAGCTCGAAAACATAGCCGAAGTGAGAAACACAAAATTAAAATGCAAACTGAGGCCGGATCAAAGGGGTGAACCCTTTGATATTCTTGGGCATTCAGTGTAATATAAAATGCTGAGATTAAAGACAATGTGTAGGCATATGGACAAAAACGAAAAAGGTGCAATATTTAAACCGGATTATTACCTTAGTTGTCTTTTCTTGAAACGACTTCAAGCGTTCTACCAATCTTCGAATTCTATTCACTTAAGTTTTAAAATAAAATTCTTCTAAAGATATCCACACCACCCCGAATATTAATAAAGTTTCTTGCTAGAGAAAATGAAATTCTATAAAAGAATAAATTCAATCACACTATACTATTAGATTAGTGTATTCAACTCACTTTAGTTCTTAGTATCGTTGATCATTGTATACGCACTTTCAGTTCAATGTAATCTGATTTTCTGAATTCGCGTGTGTAATTTACGATTTTGTAATTTGTTCCTCCCGACTCTGATATATTTCGGCGCGCTGCGTTAGTGCCGAGCAGAGGTGTGTGAAGATTGACGGACGTAGTCAGCGGACTACTAGCCACACGTTGCGCTTTGCGATAGGCGCCTCGTGAGAGAGGTTAGAGAATGAAGAAGAAGCTTGATACGAGGGGAGAGGGATGGCTATAGTGAGAAGATGGAGAGCCAAATTAGAGAGAAAGAGGTGTGAGATTGTGTCTTTGTAGGACTCCCTAATACCTCTTTCAAATCAAATCGGATTTAATTATTTTTTATTATAAAAAAAAATGAAAACAATAAAAATATATTTAAAATAAATATATAATATTAATATGCACATCCGCGACTTGCCCAATTTGTTTTTAAAAAAAATAACACAGAGTCGCAAACTAGGTCAATGACTCCCAATTATTGGAGTCATAATTGAGACTCACATTATTACTGTTAATTTTTTGAATTTTAATAATTAATTTTTATTTATTATAATTAATTAATTAATAAATTATAAATTTAATCAATTATATTTTTAATAAATTTATAATTTATATAATATAAAAAAAAAGTATACTTTTTAATATTATTAAAAGTGATAGTACTTGGAAATCTTATTTCCTCATACATATTTTGTATTAGTTCATTTTGTTCGTTATCATCATTATCAACATGATGATAACGATATCGACGCATATATGGGATGAACGGTCACTTTTAACAATTACAATTAGTATAATTTTTTAATATTATATAAATTATAAATTTATTAAAACTATAGTTCATTAAAGTTATAATTAATAATTAATTATAATAAATAAAAATTAATTATTAAAATTAACGACTCCCTTCAATAATCATGGGGAGTCCATAGACTCCCAATCATGACTCTCGTAATCGGGAGTCGCGGCTATGTTATTTTTTTACAGAAAAAAAAAAAAAAAAATTGGACAAGTCGAGGATGTGATATAATATATTTTATTTTAAATATATTTTTTATTATTTTCTTTTTCTATAATAAAAAAATAATTAAACTAATCAAAGCAGTTATGGGCTAGAGTTTTAGACGGATCTAGTTCGCTTTAGTTAAAACAATTCAATCCAAGTCCGATTAACTTAAAAGGTTTTACACCCAATCTCCAGCAGTTGGTTTTATAGTTGTCCATCCAAGGTGCAATCCAATTATCTTGATTGTTCATTCGATCGTTGTAATATTAAACAGTATAATAAAAGACTAATGATTTATTCCGACAATTTTTATAAAATCCAGCATGAAAAGGACTAAAATTGTAAAATGATAAAAAATTACAAGACTCTTTTGCAAATTTTTGGTGTTGATGAGAAACAAATATTTGGCACAAAATCAAGTTCCACATTTCATTTGAGATTTTGCGCGTTATAAGCAAATTATACATTCGTTAAGTATAAAGTCTCGTAAACAAATTCAAATTATGAATTCAAATTTCATCAAATATATCAAATCATGAATTTAAATCCCATCAAATGTATGAACTTTTGATTCACTTTATGTAATTATTATAATTTATCTGTTGTTCTTAGTTATATTGATGCATTGATTGAATTAATGTATTGTTCAGTATATCAAGATATTGATACGATCGTGTTATTACCGCTCCAAAAAAAGAAATAAAATCCACTTGTACAAATGGACTTCCAAGAATGAGATTTTTTTCAAAGTCCATTTAAAAATATTACCCGAAAACATCCAACATTGGTGTGTGTATTCACATGAATATTACATATACACCAAGAAAGAAATGTGACCCTGTAAAATTGTCATATTATTTATCATGGGAAAAGAACAATTCACAAAACGATTCCGCCGCAAGTCAAACCGCCGCCCCTAATGTTTCCTGTTCTGTACACCACCACCATGGAAACAGCCAACTGTTGCAATATGTTGAATTCTGCAATAAGTGGTCCATTTCCTCCCTCATATTAAACCCTGCAACTAATACATCCTCGCCATACCGTACTGGATGCTACCTACCTTTTGTTGTGCAACCATACTTGTGGCTGCTACTGCAGTGCTATATTGAGATTTTGCTTGTAGAAGATTTGTATCGATGGTAACCCCATCATCAACATGGTCAAGTTTTGTGACTGCAGCTCGAGTAATGTAAAATGGGTTGCTATCTATATTTATTGCTATATCGGGGGCTAATTTGGCAGCCATGCTACAGTTTGGTATTTGTTTTGTATGAGAAGTGAACTCTCGCGGGGCATCACCTACTGATCTCTCTTGCTTTCCTGTGCTGCTCCTATGGTAACAGTAAGCCGAGGGAATGATCTGGGGGGGGAGAGTGTTTCTGACTAGGGTTCTAGAATCATATGCATTTCCGTTCTCAGATGGCAAAACTGGGCCAACTACTTTTCCTGGTTTGGCTGAGCATCAAAAGTAAAAATATGAATAAGTGGAAAAATGCTAGGGAAACACATAATAATTCACGCATAAGAGAAAAGCATGATAAGGGGTTAAAATTTGTCAAGTACCTTGGGGGATCCTGTGTGGTGGTTGCAAGGTTCGTGCTAAACTATTGTGAAGCCCAATGAAATCTCTTGAGTTTCGGCTGCATGATTGTTCAAGATTCTGCCGATCTTTGGCATTTGAAATAGCAGTCTGATCTTTTTGAGGTACTGGATTTGAATATACAATGGTAGTAGACCTGCACAATAACAAGTGTGGATGTAATGCAAAATAAACCCAGAGGCATGCATACGAAAAATCAAGCATGATCAGTAACAAATGATGCAATCGAATAATAACAGAAAGCAGATGGTGTCCAGTAATCTGATAATGAGCACAACATATGCAAACCACAGAAGGGAGCAATGAAATAAGACGATAGCAACTAGAATTGAATTTTCATTAATAACAGCTTTCAACACTGCATGAGGAAAGAATTGGACATGGTGAAAATAGTAAATTACGTGGTTCTATTTTGGTGGATTGAGTAACATGTACACCATCTACACATTTGAAAACAAGAGTAGACCAAACCAAACAATTTCCAAGATTTTATTTGTTTTTTTATAATAACTCCTTTCAGAAGGAACAGCAAATAAAAGTAACAAACCTGGAGCAACTTCTAGACATCTGATTATAAGTTACTCCACTTGGACATCCCTTTTCCAACATGTATGAGTTTCAGGGCATGAGCTAAGGATTACAATTGATGCTGGTTTTAATACATCTTCGACAATCAACAAAGTCGGTTTTACAATTGCTACCATATATTTAAAAGTGAAGAAACTCTACGACAATCACCAAACTCGGTGTTAGTTCCTTCCTTGGAGTGAGTTTGGTTGGGAAGAAAAGTCAATATAATGAAAAAGTTCTATATTTAGTTTTTGGAAAAATAAGTGGAGAGGAGATAAAACAAGATTTAGATTAAACCCCTTTGGATTCGAATTCCATTTCAATCAAAAATTAAACAAAAAAGTGAAAATATAGAACTAAAAGACTCGGAAAAAAACCCTTTTCTGGATTGTCTTTTACCATATTCCCCATAAACACAATTTCTTCACAATTCTTTCATTTTAATTATCTTCCCGCTTTCATATATCCCTTCTCTGCTTAAATAGCATCTATACATTAATCTTCTTCATGCTCTCATCCCTGGCAAAGAAAATAAAAATTTTATTTTTATTCTTGCCTTTTGCTTGCTATTGTTAAAGAGCTTCCAAGCTAATAATACTTGAGTTAATTATGAGTAATTTTAAATCATTTAATACTAATTTATTAATTGTATGGCACAAACATTAAATAATGTTTAATTGGTAAAACTATAAAACTTAATCTTGCCATCTCACTTCATTTTAATTGATTCCAACAAAGGAAAGTAGTTCAAATTTTTGTTATTCTTTCATTTCAATCATACCAACAACTTGAGGAAAAAAGTATCATACATCCTTATGTAAAGAAAATACCATAGGCCCTACCCCTTCCACTTTCACATTGCTTCCATTGAACCAAAGAGAGCTTCAATGTCCAATCTCCCAACCATGACATGTCCACACAATAACTCATATAAATTTCTATAATCATCTAAAATGGAATTTACTAATAAATTAACACCATATTTCTTATACCACATTTAAATTATTCAATTATAGTTCAACATGAACTCCTCTGTTTTCTTCTAGTAAAATTAGTACAAAGCATCTTCACATCATTTGCACATAAATTATAGATGTCCATAACCAAAATCACGGTACTCTTCCATGAGATAAAAAGCTCCAGCATTTGGCAGTATGAGTCAAAAGTGGTGCACGAATGACTATGAGGCCAAGAAACAAGGAGATGAACTACAAATAGACTATAGAACACAGGATGATAATACCAACTATATAATATTTCAGTTGAAGTTTGACAACAACATGAGACATCAAGTTCATTGATCATTGATGGACCAGCAAAACTGGAGAAATCCCCATTACTAAAAACTAGTGGTTTAGAGTAACTACGTAATACTAATAGGAGCACAGCCCAATACCAAATCTTACTAGGCTAAGATACATGGCTCAGTTTTATTCACAAGACAAAATTAGTAAAACAAAAACATAAAAGGAAAACAAAACACAAACACCCCAAACAGAACAAAAGGCAAAAAGCAAAAAGAAAGAACCAAAAAACAAGGATGACAGAATGAAAGTGCTGAGTTTTGCTTTCAATACCTAGGAAGGGAAACGTGCTTTCTTTCAAGAGGAATCACTGGTCCACTCTTACCAGTATTTTCTTCCAAATGAGCAAACTGCTTTTTGAATTGATCTACAGCACTAAACAAGGGATATATTTTGCAAGATCAGCAATATATACAGTGATAGGGGAAGGAACAATTTCGATCAACAATAAAAAGGGGATAAGGAAGGTATCATGATAAGCAATTATCACCTTGGATATAGGAAGTTGGTTCTCTCAATTCCATTAATGTAATCCTTCAGCAGCTGAGGATGGTACTCTAATATCTCACGGAATATTAATTCTCGGATATCCTCCTTTGTGACTCTTCGCCTCTCAAATTCAAATTCCATTTTTGAAATTGGCTGGCAGGATGGTTCTCTCTCAACTTTGGCCAATCCCTTAAAGTAAGGATCAGCCAGTGCCTGAAAAATGCACAAAAGGAAGAAAACGATTGAACAAACTTAGAAACAAGGATATTATAAAATCCCAAACCAATATACAAGACATATTCAAATATACTGGTATTAGTAGATAAGGGAAATGCTGCGTGTAAAGGACATCGAATTCAATCAAATGGGTCTCCTAAACATCCAAAAGACTTCCAATTGAAAATAAGTTTTAAGAAACTCAAGACTTGTTAAACCTCTTCAGCTGTAGGACGGTCCTTTGGATCAAAAGCAAGCAGCCTCTCCAAGAGCCGAAGGGCCAAGGGATCAGCATTTGGAAATTTATGAGAAAAAGGAACCGGCTGCTTCTTTCTCATGCTTGTAAGATATCTTCTAGCCTTCTCATTTCGAACCTAAACAAAGAATACAAGAAATAGAATACCAAGAGCAGGTTGGTGCATGTAAGCAAACCTTAAAGATCTGCAAATACCATAAATATGAATTGATGAAGAAATTGTTACTCGAGAAATTGTATCCATTGATGGAGTTCCAAGAAGATCAGTTATCATATCCAGCTGGTGAACAACATTCTTTCCAGGAAAAAGTGGCTTCCCAGTCAAAACCTCGGCAAAAATGCAGCCAATACTCCATATATCAATTGCTGGAGTATACTGAAAATAGGCGATCAGACCAAGAAGTATAAGTACATGAGCACAGGTTTTATTTATATTCAAATATATTCAAACAAGTTGACTATACTAATAGGTTATTTATATTTTTGAAACTCTAAAATTTTTATCTTTATTGTTTTATTTCTTAGGTTTTAATACACTAACATTAATACTCTTTCTTTATTTTTATTCAAAGTTTATTTTATGTATTTTTTGGGCTTATTATCATCTAGGTTTATTATTGTAACCTTGTTAGTCAAATTATTATTTAAATTCATGATGTAGTTTTCGCTAGTTTTTTCTAGTTATAATTTTTTTATTACAATTTTTGGTTTGATTAATTTATTATTTATCGATTTCATAAGACAATCATAAATTTATGTAATTGTTCAAAAGAATACCTCAATTCCACAAAATAAAATAAATATAAGAATAATCAGGCCCAACAAGGTTTCGTCCGGGCCTGGATTGGGCCAGTCCATGGGTGGTTGTGGGTTTAAAATGGACCCATGGAGGCCATTTAAAGGCCCAGGACCACCCCTAGGACCGGCTATGGACACTACCTGCAGGCGCAGCCCATTGTGTGCCTTGAAGCCTTTGAATGACAAGGAATTGTAATGTTGAATAATAGATAAGGTAAAAATATAATAATAACACCATTGAAACAGATCGATCTAAAGCTAGAGGAACAAAATCGTAATATTTTAGAAGGAAGGGTACCTGATAGTTGCAATCTAATTACAAATATAACTGAGTACACACTTTTCATGGCTGATGAGATGCAAATTTATACCTTTGAGAAAAATGAGCCGCACAATTCTGGAGCCCTGTACCATCTTGTAGCAACATAATCCTATATTTTATTCCATAACGTGTAAAGCTCTCATAAACGAGCAAAAAGAATCAAACAAACTAAATAATAAATGTCCGAAATTCTTATGTCCATACCGTCCAAAATATTGTTGTAGGTGTGTCACTGAATGCCACTCTAGCCAATCCAAAATCACAGATTTTGAGTTTACAATTTGCATTTGCCAGAATATTTTTTGGTTTCAAATCCCGATGATAAACATTTGCTGCAGCCAAATTCTTAGTCATCAGATAACTTCACAAATTCACAATTAAATACACCGACTGAATGACAAGGCAAAAACAAGACACAAGAACAGCAAAGACATTAACCGTGACATAATGGCAGCCATCTTGACAATCGTCAACACTGTAGATCATAACTTAGGCTCACATTCCAGTCATTGGAGGAGTGTATAGTCATACATAAATTCCTAGTGGTGACCAGATTGAAGAATCAGACTCATATTTCTTATTTTTCTACTATATCTGGGTGGGGACTCTAATAAGAGAAACATGCAAAAGCAAAGAAGGGTAGCAGGAAGGTTACCGGTGTGAATATATTTAAGGGCTCGAAGCAATTGGTAAAGGAAAAATTGATAATGTTCCCGTGTCAAATCATCATTAGCCTTAATGACTTGATGAAGATCTGATTCCATTAGCTCAAAAACAACAAAGATATCTTTGAATTCTCTCCTTGAAGGAGGAAGCATAATGTGTTTGATTTCAACAATATCCGGGTGTCGCAGAAGTCTGAGAAGCTTTACTTCTCGAAGAATTCGAGCAGCGTCTGAAATGTGTTCAAAAACATCATGTATTTTCTTTATTGCCACTTTTTCACCAGTATGGGTGTCAATCGCTGAACAAACAACACCATAGCTTCCTTTTCCTATGACCTCCTGGATCTTATACCTGCTTGCATCACCATACTCAGAAAAAAATTCCATTTCTGTGGAACTCTGTTTCATAGAATAAGAAATAATTAATTCAGTGACGAAATGAATCACATAATATACCAATCAATTAATAAAATTGTAGTTCGAACATAATAATGTATATAAAAATGAACATAATGTGCTGTCAAAATTTGACTACTTCTATTACTAATATATGCATGCAGAAAGAAGTAAAATAATATGTTGCAAAGACAAAACAACCATTAATAAAAGAATTCAGAAAATAAGAGAGCATAGTGAGTGACAGAAGAACAGGACAACACTTCTTTTGTTGAATAGAATTCAATTTCCAAAAAAGAAAAGACACCGCAAATCATGAATTTCAATATAAAGCAAGGGAAAACAAGTGTGCAACCAGAGGAAAAGATTGGCTTTGGCCCCAATATGAGAGAGAATTTAGTTCACTTTCTCCACAAGTGAAAACATGTAAAAGTCAAGTGGATACAATTTTGATGCTTACACAATTAAAAATATTCTGTTACACGTATTGGCCTTGTCAAGGGGACATCATGAAAGATCAATCTGAAGTTTCTTTCTAAAGAAAATTGTAACTACCAAATATGATAGACAAGCAAGCATATAACAGTGTCAATGGATCTAAAAGATTATTTCTTTCTCCTCCATTTTTTCAATACTACGTATACATGTTGTTCCTTGAAGGAAGAAAAACTTTCATCAAGCAGAATAATTTTTCCCTTGTAAAAAGGATATTTAGCAGTACGAGTGCAAGAATATTCATATCAAGCCATTATTACCAAATCTTCAAACAGGAGATGGCCTGCAACTGACAATTCTTCATAAGATTAATCCAATACAAACTCCCTATGAATAATCTAATATGGCATATAAAACGAAAAGATGCTGTCCGCCATCTACTAGCAATAGTTGAAATTTTAACTGGCGAATATGAAAAAGGAAGAGAAAGAGGAAAAGATAACTCCAACTTTGTGCAAACAATCAGTACTAGAAAAGAAAGGAAAAATAGACGTAGTTAATTTAAGCTATTAATTAGAGATGATGAAAGAGTTAACATAACACAAAGTATCTTGGAAACCAAAAACAGGAGTATCACAGCCGAAAGTGTTCATTTATTTGTCTCTTTGGAAAAATCCGGCAGGGCATGTAATGTAACACATAACAATCTGAAACAATAAAATTCCTATTCATCATCTCGCCATCACCAGCCTAAAACTATAAATTCAATCAGTCGTCAAACAATTAATTAGCCAACTAATGCACCACACGATTCATAACTTGCACATTTGTGTTTCTCTTTGCACCACTAAAACAGGAATATGGAATTTAATAAGAAAAGGAAAAATAAAGAACAGACAAATCTCAAGAACAACTCTTCAACACATATGCACATGAAACACAAAACCCCAAGAACCCAAAATCCATTTTCAGTCCTATTTCCAGTATTTCTATGAAATTTGAATCCGCTATGGAAAACAAAATCATAAAATCTCGAGAGTAAACATGCGGAAAAGAAAAGCAACTCACTTTCTTTCGGTGATCCGTCTGCATTTCCAAAGAAATTCAAAATATCCCCCACAAAACAGAATTTTTTCAGCAGTCCTCAAACGCAAAGAATCAAAGTACAACAATGAAAGATATCTTTCCCAAGATTCTCATGAAAAGTTCAACACAAAATTCAGCCACATTTCCCCCATCTACCCCTGCTTCGGATGGCGAAGGAACAGTCCTGCCTTGAATTACTACTGAAAACACACAGAAATATATCCTTCATATAAACGCTCCTCCTCCTCTTCTTCTCCCTCACCAGCAATCATACACCAACAAAACCAACAATCAATAACCCTCCTGAACCCCACAAAATTTACAAATTTCCTGTCTTGCGCAGTTATTTATACGCAATTCTACGCCTTTTGCATGCGAGAGTGTGAATGTGTGGATCTTAAGGAACCCTTTAGCTGTTGGTGTGGGGTTTGAGGGAGGGGGAGAGAGAGAGAGAGGGAGGGAGGGATGCCGAGATCTGACACCGACACAAAGTAGAGAGAGAAAGAAAGGTTGGGATTTTAGAGAGAGAAAATACAACTACAAAGTACAAACAAATCGGAAATGGGAATATAAGAGCAGTAAATTATCCCAAAAAAAAAGGAAAAAAGAACACAATTGAGAGCTGTACGTCTCTGCTTATGCGTTGTACGTTATACCCTTTGGTATGTGGATTTTGTGGTTTTAGCTGTTGGGGTTTTGGATAAGATTACAATTTTTGCTAAATTACATTTACACCTCCCAAAATTAGATTAATTTATATAAATATCCTCTATATTTTATAAAATTACAACTGCACCTCTTAAAGGGTGTTAGTGTAATATTTTTTAGAATGTGTTTGTATAAATTTTGCATTTAAAAAGAAAGTGTGGAAGTTGTAATTACGACTATAACTTCAAAGGGTGTAACTGTAATTTAGCAAAATATATAAACTATTTATGCATTATGGTGTAATCTCAGGGGATATCAATTTTGTTTATACTAGTATTTTTCATAAATTAGTCGTGGTCCTCTATGCATATAATAAATAATATTTTATATTTTTAAATATATTATAAATAAAATCAAATATATAGATTAATACATTTTATATATTTTAAAATTTAAAGAAAAAAGAAAAAAAGAAAATCAATTAAGGTAACAATCGGCATAATAAAAAAATTAGTACAGTAGCATCACAAATCGTTGTTTATAATTGAAAAGTGACTTTTCTTTTTATGTTACTGAAGAATAATATTATTAATATAACTTTGGTAGAAAATTGAAAACATACTATATACATCTAGATTGAGATTCCATTATAAAATTAAATCAATATTATATTGACAAACATCCAACATCGATTGTAAATAAGAAATTTGTGCAATGTATAAGTCTCAAAACCTCATTTTTTCAATAATACGTCCTTTTAAGAATAAACATGTTCACGATTTTTTATAATTTTCTAGACAACCCTATGAAATGAATGCATGGGATTTATATTGTACTAGTTATTGAAGCATATTCGATTTGTGTACGTAATTTAAATTTTTATTATATTTATTTAATTAAAAAAATGAATAACTAAACAAATTACTAAAATCAAATATTTGAAGTATGCATGAATAGAAAATTAACTTTGAAGAATAAATACGATTGAGGGTATTTTAGTCCATACACATGTTGTCAAACAATATTAATAATATATATATATATATATATATTATAAAAATAGGAAGACGTGTGTAGCATCCGATAGATACACTAGGGAGGATGGCTCCGAGATTTATGTGGCAGCCAAAATCTCTATAACTAACTTACTGTTGCTAAATCAATACATAATTATATAAGAATCAACCAATATATACCATTAACAGTATCAAACACTTTGACAAAAATTCAAACATGCAATATACATGACAATGTTCGACCCCGAACCACTGACCTTGATAGTATAGATTTATATATATATTATATGCACATCGTAGTATAGTGGTGAGTATTCTTGTTTGTCGTGCGCACTGGTTTGATCCCCAGCAACGTCATGTTTTAAATTATTCTTTTTTATTTAGGTAAAAAGTAAATTCATTAAATCGAAAAAGTCATTTTACATGGCCTCGTTTCCTACCACTTTTTGCAACATCATCAGCCCTCCAAACTAGGGATTTAGGACGGTCGCATGACATCATCCCCACAAACGACTTTAAAGTTGATTGCGATAAAAAGGGAGTTTTTGATCCAAGCACACTTCACATTTTACAAACTAGAACTAGTTCATTAAACAATCTTTGCTCTTCAATTCTACCAAAAGTCCCCCTCTTACAATGTTTGAGGGGGTATTTATACTATTTTATACATTTAATGTGAGATGCAAAATCGTTTTTACCCTAAATTTTAATCGGTTACATGTGGACACAATTCTCTTTGACAAGACTACTCTAATAACGTAGGCAAACATCTCACATTGATTATAGACGAGGAATTTGAACCGCTTACAAGCCCAAGTCCTCCTCTTCCTATCGAGGTGTCTTTTCAAAACAAAACTGTGAGGTTCATATAAAACCAAAACAAACAATATCTCATACAATCGATCGAGTCACAAGTAACATCATCTAACAAATACAAACATATTTAAAAATGTAATAATTCTTCACACTGTTCAGCCACAAGATTATGAATATGCTAATGAGACCATATATAGAGTCCAAACCAACAAATATTGATGCCCCAATATTCTACAATATTGAAATTCGAATTCGATATTATCCATTTGAGCTTTCATTAACTAATGAGAGTACCACAAGGTACAACCACTTGATGCAGCACCTTCCTAACCACATGTTTTTTCCGGCAGGATTAAGACCCGTTGTCTGCTTGGTGCTGGAGCACAAGCAAATGCTATCAGCCACTCATGCATATGCTATTAAACCTAAATCAAATATAAATATTGTGAAGCAAAATCTACACAAAAAGCCAAACGTCTCTCTCAACTTTACTTAGCCAATTAAAGGTGAACCCACACTATCAATTTGTTTGTATTATTAGTATAAAATATTTTGTTTCTTAACTCACAAGATTTTGTAGGCGGTCGTTTGGCAGTATCCATGCATGTATAGTTTTAAAATTGACTCAAGTTTAAAAATCACGATAAATTAATATTATTTATTATGATCGAACAAAATTAATATAAGAATTTAAATTTAATTGAAGTTAATTAATATTTATTATAATTTTAATTATTTTTTTATTGCGATTAATGGTTCAGACGGAATAATGATAGACGTTACATAATTGTGGTTAGTTAATATTTTGACATATTTTTTGTCATAGTAATTAATTTTGACAAAAAAAATATATTTTTCAATTTGTGTGTATTTATTCTTACACACATATTTATTTATTTGGTAATTAAACCACTAAGAAGACGTGGGGTGGGATCTGTTGGGTCTCTATGTTTGTAGCAAGGTTAATATATGAATTTAGGGTTAAGTACAATTTATCTTCGTTTAATTTAAAATGAAGGAAAGAGACCCTTCATCCGATTGTGTGTATTGTATGCAACTTTTTTTAATTTTTAATTCTAAATTATATTTTTATTTTTATTTAAAATTATTGGATCTAATTTGAATATGTAGTTCATATTTCAATAACTGAGCAACGAGTTTAAATTTTAAAATTGTATATTTATGTAAATATATATAAATATATAATATATGATTAAAATTATAAATATAATATATATATATATTATAGAGAGACAGTTTGGCGACACTAGGGAAAAAAATTGGGCCTGGTGGAAGGGAAAGTGACAGCGATGATGAAAGGGGAGGGGTGGGGCAACTGAGCAAAAGGTGGAGGGGGGTGGGTGACCGGACAAAGGGGGATGCGGCAGGGGCGCTGGGGGAAAGACGACTGGACTACAACGTGGTGGTGACAACATGGGACAAGGGGAGGGGGTTGAAGATGGCATGGGATCGGGGGGAAACTAGGAGGGGGAGGGGACTGTAGGGTGGTTGAGGGGGTTGGGAATAGGGGTGGCAGATGAATTAAGCTGATTTGCGAGCTTTTTGAGTCGGCACGATATGGAGTTCGACTTGAGCTTGAGTTTTTTGAGCTCGAGCTTCTAACAAGCTCGAATTCAAAATATTTTGTTCATGCTTGCGAGCTTTTTAATTTTTTTATCATTTATATATTTTTATTTTTAAATTTTTTATATATTTAATCTCTTCAATAGTATATTAGCTTTTAAAAAAAAAAACAGTCTATGTTTCTAAAAAGTGGGGTTAGAACCAACTAGACTTGGGTTTTGAAAACTTTGAGAGGGCAGTAGCCATTGTCAAAAGTTGGAATTGGAATCAGAGCCACAAAATTATTGAGGTTCAAAAGGTGCAATAAAAAGGTAAACAATCCCACTAAGCTAAAGCTAACAAATGTGGAAGCTGATTGTGCTCATGTCTTATAACTTAGATTTATGCTTTGTTTGGAGGCTCAACTTTATAGACATCAAGAAATATAATATTCATTTTTGTTTAAATTATTTTCAAAGATAATATTAATGTCAAAATATTAAAGTTGTTAGTAAAGGTGCATATTAATTTGAAATAGTTTTAATCTTATTAAAATATAATTATTAGTTATAACTTATCAGAATTGTATGTAAAAATTAATGATTTAAATAATTAGTGACGTATTTATAAAAATACTCTATCGCTTTTACTTAAAAAAAAGAGGTTGTCTTTCCTTTTTATATTAATATCGTATTATATTAACAACTTTATTAAACATGCCACTACAAAAAAGCAAAAAAAAAAAAAAATAGAAAAAGAATTATTTCTTACATTATAAATAATCGCAGTTTAAAATTATGATAGATCTATACTATCTACTACAATCAAATAAATTTTAACTACGATTAATCAACATTTATATTGATTTTAGCTATCATCAAAATTATTATTGTGTTTCTAGGTACGACCCATCAACCCATTATTCATTAATTATTTTTAGCTACTATTATTGTTTTGGTCTTAACATAAACAACGGCTAATAGTTATTGCACAATTGTGATTAATTACTTTCTATCACAATCTTTTAGTTTTAAATATCATTATTAACTAAACTATATATTCCATTTTATCCATATCTAAGAATCTTCGAATAAAATGCGATTTATATGATTTTGAATTCTTCGACTGTACGAAAACATAACTAAAGAATTTTGTGCTATGAAAAATTATTGTTGGTATAACGCTTTTTGTAAAGTATATATAAGTGAGAAGGATTCCCACTTTTGGTGACAAGAACTTTTCTTTAATTTCGTGGTGACGAGGATTTCAACTATGTATATATGCGTCCTTTGCTTGTACAAATAGCTATGAATCAAGAAAATCTAGTGGAGACAATGATAGTACGATGGTTTTCCTTTTCCTTGAAGAGATTGGAAAGGGGTCGGATTGATAATTAATTTTAATATATCTTGGAAACAAATAAATAAATCAATAAGTATCTAATGTTTTTTTTTTTTCTATAATATAGACCTTCGATCTCTTAACCTTTTCAACAATTCTTGAAAATAATATGATTGAAAAAGTTATACTATTACGAGTTTGTTGTTACAAAAAATATAGGGCAAGTTATCTTTTTATGATTGTTACTCCGGCTCAAATTGGTATGTATTGAATCTCTAATGCAAAATGCACAATCGTTACAACTATGCGGGGGAGTCCTGTCGATGGCCCTCCAATGCTTAAGTTCATCTATAGTTGGAGAAGATAATGAAATTAATAAGAAAGATTGGGGAGCATAAGTTTATACCTGAAATATGGAGGGTCAATATTTAAAAAATGACTTAATTTTACGATTTCATGTATGGGATTGATATTAAAATGATCCCACAATCACGGGTGGTCTATACATGTTATGTTTTTAGAGACCTTCAAGGTCTATTACTGAGATGGTGGTTCTATGCCAGATTTTTTGTTAAAATAGGTGATCAGGAAGTTAATTGATTGGCGACATTCGACTATTATTAAAATAATATTATCTCGATGAATAGAATAAATATTCAGTATCGCATATGTGTTTGTTGTGCTTACTGTTCATGTTAAACGGAGCTTTAACATCACAACAAATGCCCATAAATCGAATGGTTAAACCCATGAAGTCGGTTGGGCATAGGTTGACGACTCTGAAACCAACTTTTAAGGGTTTGTTTGGAAATTTCAAGTCAAAAACCTAGAGACAACACATCAAAAGTCCTATAAAGACTTGCACGAAGTATTACAATGCCGTGTTTCATTGATGAGAGACGTATGTCGTATATGCAATTTTAGTGGAAAACTTAGCAAGGTAGTGGATTGACTGAACCGACTCGCGGTAATCGTCATATGAAAACCTTGAAAATTTATTCAGTAGGATTAGAATTCTTGGTTCCTATAGTATTGGATTAGTCCTCGGACTTGAGAAATCATGGCAACCGCATGCATACGAAAATTTTATCTTGGATCTGGCAATAGGTGATTGTGTCTTTTGATATGGTCATTATAAGTCTTGTCCAAAGCAGTCGGAGTATATAATAAGGACGGTGGATCCCAAGAGAGAATCTGTCCTATGTCAGTATTTGATAGCATGTCTCCTATGAGCTCTGAAATGGTTTAGAAGGGAGTGGATCGGCCCGACATGGCAGAAGCGCAATGAGGCAAAAATAAAAGCATAAGTCGACGTTCAAGAGGTGGTCCCTTGAACATTTCTAGACTATTAGTGTATAAAATCGTAGAGAATAAATTAAAATACTAGATCTACGATCCAGCCTATCGAATAAAGAAGAAACCAAGAGCAATTATGTAAATAGGAATACTTTTTCTTGTTTCTCTTTTTGATCAACTAGGTGGATCTCCTCTACGGCATTCATCCACATAAGAGTCCGACGTACTCTAAACCATCCACACAACTGGAAAGATTTCTCCTTGTGCTAGTAAGGAACAAATACATGGAAGGAGGATCGAAAACTACACTATCATTTAGTGTAGTTTCGACTTACCTTTTTCTTCTATTGATTCTAAATCAAGATGAACTCTAGAATATGGAGAGAGGAGATGATAGCTCATAATTTTGGATGGCAAAACGAATTCCTTTGGTTAAAGGAAGAGAGTTCAGCCAATTCAAATTCTTGTGAGATAATGTTGGGTATAAACCCGTCAGCAAGAAGTTTGTAAATGTCTAACTCAACTATTACAGATTTAGGGGGTTTTGAACCCTTAAATAATACAGGGAAAGATTTACAACAAAATAATAAATATACAGATAATAAACAACAGTATGGAAAAGCAGTAGTAAATATATTTCGGCTCAGAGAGCCACAGATCACACGGCCACGAGAAAGACCAGCAACCACAAACCACCACAGTTGCTCCTTTTCTCACCAAGAGAAACACCTCAAGTTCACTAAAAACATAACATAATGAAAATTAGAACGACCACTAAGGTTTCAAGAACACAAAGTTTAATTTCAGAGATAGTTTTTCTTTCTTCATAGGTTGAAGAGACGAGAAGGGGAGAGAAAGATTTATAGAGAAAACATTGAGAAGCCATTGTTGAAGATTAAGAGAATGAACGATTCAAGGAGACGGGTTTGAATGGGGAAGAGCCGCCACGGCTTGAGAGAGAGGGAGAGAAAGAGAAGCGGCTGTTGTAGATGAGAGAAAGAGAGATGAGTGAAAATGATTTTAGAATTAGGGTTGAGTGTATTTAAACTAACTGGGTCGGGATCATAAGTGGGTTGGGTCGGTTCATGGGCCTGAGTGAAAATACTTGGACCTTTTTTAGTGAAAATACTTGGGTCTTGGTGATAAAATGATCTTCTAGTAGTGATTGGGTTTGGGCCTTTCAAATTAATTGATCATGAGCCACATGTATTTACAAATAGGAATATAGTTATTGATATATGGAAGAAATACTTAATCTTCACAACCTGTAAGTTAACTTTCAACTTACCAACAACTCTCCACTACCACACACATTGTATATGGACTTATTTTGAGCACCTACATTGCTGAAAATCAGCCCTCTAATCCAAGAAAAAAATTAACCTTTGACCCAGGAAAGGTCAATTGGGTTCTCAACCATTAAGGTGTCCAACATATAAGCTATTTTAGTATTTAAATGTTAGATTTTGAGAAGAAACTTTTGTCATTTCAAAGAAGAGATATTGTTGATAATTACCTTAACTCTCGATCAAAGTTTCCGTAACAAACCCTAAAATCATGGTACCCTAAGAACTCATGGATTAGAAGTATTGAGAATCACACAAAAAACATTCTATGAGAGGAAGACAAAGACAAACTTTATTGAACATGACAGGTTTATTGATCACAATATAGGTTGGCTCACTTTTGACTCTGCAATTGCCAACAAGAATGTGACTTGTCCTTCACATACAGACTTTAGCTACATGTAGCCACAGACTCTTATTATGATTGATTGTTGGTTCACTTGTAATCCTCAGATTTGAAGAGCATCAGCTATAGAACCAGCAAGACTCAGAACCTGAAAGGGAGCTTTGCCGGCTATGGCTTTCACAGTATGTGGGCACGAATCCGTGATCCAAAAGTGGGCGAATGCCTTCTCCACTTCTGCCAAAACACTGATGAGAGAGAGAGAGAGAGAGAGAGAGAGAGAGAGAGAGAGAGAGAGAGAG